>NW_024067737.1:0-300000 GCF_009389715.1 Phoenix dactylifera | reverse complement strand
GGAGGGTTTGAGTTGGTCTGGAATGAAACCGAGAGAGAGTAACAGAGAGGGAGAGTCAGAGACGCAGAGAGGAAAGAAAGAAGGAAAAAGAGAAGAAGAAGAAGAAGAAAGAAGAAGAGGAAGGGGATTCGAGGAGGAGAGGGATCCCGGTTGCGCTCCCAGCTGAAGAAAAAACGTAGATCTCCTTCTCCTCTACGCAAGAACCTCGATTTTCAAAAAGAAAAAGGTAAATATCCATCTATATCTAGTCTTTTGATGACATTAGGTTATACAAAGGGTGGATGTAGTCTAGAGGGGTCGGATAAGGGTTGTAGAGGTGGTTAAAAGAGGAAGAATCGGATTTCAACAAATTTTTCCGGCACTACGGAAAAACTGTGTCGAAGTCCTAACTTTGGTGAATTATTTTAGAGGTCAATCGGCCTCTGATGGTGATGCATGTTACCTTTTTGGAATTTTCTATGAGTGTAGAATGTTAGATAAAAATTTCATCAAATTTGGAATCTGGAAAGAGGATCAAACCTGGGATGAAGTAACCGGTTGTCGGTCCGGATTACTGTTCATCCGGGTGGAAAAATAGGGGATTTCATGCTATAATAGGGTATTAAGCCTAGATTAAGCTAAGGGGACCTTGTACTCTTGCAAGGGAGTCCCTAATACACATAAATGGTGAGTTAATTAATTAAAAAGAAAAGAAAGAAAGAAAAGAAAAGATTTAGGGAACGGAGAAGTTGAATCAATTAAATTTTCCTATGTTATAATTGGCACGTAGATTATGACCCTTGATACAAGACTAAATGTATTGTAAATGCATGTCACAGTTGGGCAAGAAGCTAGGAAACAAGAGGAAGAAGTTCCCGACTGCCTGCTGTAGATTTTTGGAGGCGTATCAGGGCTGTGCTGGATTGACAGGTGAGTGGGAGTTTGTACTTTGCACTATGAGCATATTCCTTATTCATTTTCATGAATGTCGCCAAGTGTGAATTGATTCCACTTAAGCATATTGATTGATATTGTAGTATATTCCTCTATAATCTTGATTCTCCATGCTTGATTATTTTATATATGCATTTGAGGGAACATTGAGAGGAATTACAAGGGGTAGATGAGTAGTTAAATTGGTTCCAAATTGTGAAATGACTTCTTTTGTAAATTGATTTCATTTCCTCCATTTCAAAGACTTGTAGAGCCCTTCTCATGGTATATTGAGTTGCATTGCACACCCTTGACCCCTCACTCCCAACCCTGATGTTAGTTTATGATTGGGTCGGAGTCGAGTGAGTGGTAGTCTTGATCATACTCCTTTTTAGTAGAGTATTGGAAGGGTGCATTATGGCATTTATGCATGGCTTGGCAGTATCTACAGGACACCTATAGTCGATGGGGGTTGAACATCGGCCTGTGTGCACATAGTAGCCTTCTGGGTGGGCGGAACCCAGTCCCTTCTTAGGGGGAACACGGCCCTAGGCGTAGGATCGGCCAGTCCTACGACTTATATTCTGCTTGCCGCCGGGCATAGTAAGACCCTGCGAGGTGCAGTATGGCTTTCCGCGGATGTAGAATTCCTACGAGGTGCCGTTTAGTATATAGATGTGAGATGGATTTCTGTTCTGGATACTGGCCAGCATTTACATGATCAGTGTTGTATCTTATCCTGCATATGCATGTGACATTGGGGAGTTGTTGCTGGTTCGCCTGGGGCGTAAAACCCACCTCCCGACAGCTGTCTAGTGATTATTTACATATTGGTGTGGTGTCATATTCGATGTATGCATATGGCAGTAGGGAGTTGTTGCTGGTTCGCCTGGGGCGTAAAACCCACCTCCCGATAGCTGTCTTGTTGATGATTCAGCCTATTGACACCTGATTTATATGATTCAGTACTATAACCTGTTGAGCATATTCATGTTATCATACATACTTATTTGATTATTCTATATATGCTCCAGATGAGTTGATTGGGATTGTGATGATTTACTCCTTATTTCTATGTTGAGTTATGTGTACCCTGTTCTTGACGACTGCTCATACGCTCTTGAGATTTCACCTCGAGCCATAATTATATCTGGTCTCATGTGCATAGTACTCTCTACTCCACTCACTGAGTATTCATATACTCACTCCCCAGTTTGGTGTTTTTGATTGCAGGGCAGGTATTGTATAGAGAAGAGCAGGGTTAGAGATTGCCTGCTAGCTGTGCCGCTCCATAGTATAGTATAATGTAGATAGATGTTTATACCTTTTAGTGTATTATAAACCTTCTATTGTATATAGTGCATAGTTACAGTCATAGATCCTGATGTGGATATGGGTTTGACCATGGATGGATTAGGAAGCAGGTATATATATATGTGTGCAGATGAGTTATATGCCTGAGATGATGTATTGATATATATTGTCCAGGTTCATTATGTGACAGATTATGTGATTGCTGCTCTGACAGGTAGTGTTGTTGTATGTATTGAGATAATCCTGACAGGTCACTATAGGAAAAGTGATCATTTTGTGCATGCATCATGCCAAAATTTTTCAGAATTTATGGATGATTAATAGGTAGTAGGGTTCTACGTGGTGGCTGGTGGCCTTATGCCTACCCGCACCCTAGGACCGTCGCGGCGGCCCGCCGGAAACGGGGCGGGGGTCGTGACAAAGCTTGGTATCAGAGCAAAGGTTAAGAAAAGTCCTGTCAGAGCAATAGGGTGAGTCAGGATTAAGTATAAGATTATACTATGGAGCATAGGATTTTTTTTTATATGTTATTTTATGAGTCATTTATAATTCAGTAAAATATATTTGGGGATAAGACTTAAGAGTTCTTTTTTTTAAACTCTTTTAGAGACATATAAAGAATACCTCCAAGGAGAGGACCTGCTCGTCCTGGAAGGAGGATAGAGCGAGATATAGCATTGGATGCGGGTTCTGCACATGTCGAGCCCCAAAGAGAAAAATCTCCTCCTGCTGATAGACAGAGGGTTAATGATCAAGGAGAGGTAGGAAGTAGAGATGCATTGATGGAACAGTTACTGGCGGAGAATCAGGCTTTGAGAGAGTAGATTGCTCGGGGAAAACCTCCTGCCCCGTCAGTAGTATCCATCTCACCTCCTGTACCTGTGCCAAGAAGTTTGGCCAGGCGGGCTCTAGATGATGAGGAGATTACTGTACAGAAATTTCTTAGGCTCAGAACCCCGGAGTTTAAGGGGGAAGAAGGTGTAGATCCTTAGAGATTCCTGGAGGAGACTGAAAAGATGATACCGAGATTGCCCTGTTCTGATGCAAGGGCTATAGAACTTGTAGGGGATAGTATAGAAGTGAGATATGTGTATCCTACCTGTGTGGTAGAGATAGAAGGTAAAACACTCCCAATTTATTTGATTCCCAATACCACACCGAGCATAATATGAAGAGCAGATACACTCATCCCTTTGAGTAATCAGGTAATTTACTCTTTTAAATTCGAGGACGAATTTTATATAAGGAGGGGAGGATATAATAACCCCAAAAAAAATTTTATATAAAAAGGGATAGAATAGTCCTTTAAAATTGATATAAGGGGTAAAATTGGAAGGAATCAAAAGATAATGGCATAGTTGTAGATACGTTGAAGTGGTAAGGGTAAAATTGGAAAGAAATCAAAAGTTAATGGCAAAACAGTAGATATGTTGAAGTGTTAGGAGCAAAATGGGAATTTAATAATATTAAACAAAGGGTGAATAGTGCTTGATGTGACTTAATTGGAGGGTTTGAGTTGGTCTGGAATGAAACTGAGAGAGAGTAACAGAGAGGGAGAGTCAGAGACGCAGAGAGGAAAGAAAGAAGGAAAAAGAGAAGAAGAAGAAGAAGAAAGAAGAAGAGGAAGGCGATTCGAGGAGGAGAGGGATCCCGATTGCGCTTCCAGCTGAAGAAAAAAACGTAGATCTCCTTCTCCTCTACGCAAGGACCTCGATTTTCAAAAAGAAAAAGGTAAATATCCGTCTATATCTGGTCTTTTGATGACATTAGGTTATACAAAGGGTGGATGTAGTCTAGAGGAGTCGGATAAGGGTTGTAGAGGTGGTTAAAAGAGGAAGAATCGGATTTCGACAAATTTTTCCGGCACTACGGAAAAATTATGTCGAAGTCCTAACTTTGGTGAATTATTTTGGAGGTCAATCGGCCTCTGATGGTGATGCATGTTACCTTTTTGGAATTCTCTATGAGTGTAGAATGTTAGGTAAAAATTTCATCAAATTTGGAGTCTGGAAAGTGGATCAAACTTGGGATGAAGTAACCGGCTGTCTGTCCGGATTACTGTTCATCCGGGTGGAAAAATAGGGGATTTCATGCTATAATAGGGTATTAAGCCTAGATTAAGCTAAGGGGACCTTGTACTCATGCAAGGGAGTCCCTAATACACATAAATGGTGAGTTAATTAATTAAAAAGAAAAAGAAGAAAGAAAAGAAAAGATTTAGGGAACGGAGAAGTTGAATCAATTAAATTTTCCAATGTTATAATTGGCACGTAGATTATGACCCTTGATACAAGACTAAATGTATTGTAAATGCATGTCACAGTTGGGCAAGAAGCTAGAAAATAAGAGGAAGAAGTTCCCCACTGCCTGCTGTAGATTTTTGGAGGCGTATCAGGGCTGTGCCGGATTGACAGGTGAGTGGGAGTTTGTACTTTGCACTATGAGCATATTCCTTATTCATTTTCATGAATGTCGCCAAGTGTGAATTGATTCCACTTGAGCATATTGATTGATACTGTAGTATATTCCTCTATAATCTTGATTCTCCATGCTTGATTATTTTATACATGCATTTGAGGAAACATTGAGAGGAATTACAAGGGGTAGATGAGTAGTTAAATTGGTTCCAAATTGTGAAATGACTTCTTTTGTAAATTGATTTCATTTCCTCCATTTCAAAGACTTGTAGAGCCCTTCTCATGGTATATTGAGTTGCATTGCACACCCTTGACCCCTCACTCCCAACCCTGATGTTAGTTTATGATTGGGTCGGAGTCGAGTGAGTGGTAGTCTTGATCATACTCCTTTTTAGTAGAGTATTGGAAGGGTGCATTATGGCATTTATGCATGGCTTGGCAGTATCTGCAGGACACCTATAGTCGATGGGGGTTGAACATCGGCTTGTGTGCACATAGTAGCCTTCTGGGTGGGCGGAACCCAGTCCCTTCCTAGGGGGGACACGACCCTAGGCGTAGGATCGGCCGGTCCTACGACTTATATTCTGCTTGCCGCCGGACATAGTAAGACCCCGCAAGGTGCAGTATGGCTTTCCGCGGATGTAGAATTTCCGCGAGGTGCCGTTTAGTATATAGATGTGAGATGGATTTCTGTTCTGGATACTGGCCAGCATTTACATGATCAGTGTGGTATCTTATCCTGCATATGCATGTGACACTGGGGAGTTGTTGCTGGTTCGCCTGGGGCGTAAAACCCACCTTCCGACAGCTGTCTAGTGATGATTTACATATTGGTGTGGTGTCATATTCGATGTATGCATATGGCAGTAGGGAGTTGTTGCTGGTTCGCCTGGGGCATAAAACCCACCTCCCGATAGCTGTCTTGTTGATGATTCAGCCTATTGACACCTAATTTATATGATTCAGTACTATGACCTGTTGAGCATATTCATGTTATCATACATACTTATTTGATTATTCTATATATGCTCCAGATGAGTTGATTGGGATTGTGATGATTTACTCCTTATTTCTATGTTGAGTTATGTGTACCCTGTTCTTGACGACTGCTCATATGCTCTTGAGATTTCACCTCGAGCCATGATTATATCTGGTCTCATGTGCATAGTACTCTCTACTCCACTCACTGAGTATTCATATACTCACTCCCCAGTTTGGTGTTTTTGATTGCAGGGCAGGTATTGTATAGAGAAGAGCAGGGTTAGAGATTGCCTGCTAGCTGTGCCGCTCCATAGTATAGTATAATGTAGATAGATGTTTATACCTTTTGGTGTATTATAAACCTTCTATTGTATATAGTGCATAGTTACAGTCATAGATCCTGATGTGGATATGGGTTTGACCATGGATGGATTAGGAAGCAGGTATATATATATGTGTGCAGATGAGTTATATGCCTGAGATGATGTATTGATATATATTGTCCAGGTTCATTATGTAACAGATTATGTGATTGCTGCTCTGACAGGTAGTGTTGTTGTATGTATTGAGATAATTCTGACAGGTCACTATAGAAAAAGTGATCATTTTGTGCATGCATCATGCCAAAATTTTTCAGAATTTATGGATGATTAATAGGTAGTAGGGTTCTACGTGGTGGCTGGTGGCCTTATGCCTACCCGCACCCTAGGACCGTCGCGGCGGCCCGCCGGAAACGGGGCGGGGGTCGTGACAATTATAGCCGGTTGTTTTACAAGCTCACAACCTAACTTGTTGTTTTTATGAGATCACAACGAACTCGGTCGGTTTTCATAGGCTCACCGACTAGAACCAACCGATTGTTTTTCCGATGTGACAATCAAACCCAGTTGGTTTTTCCCGATTCACCAACCACAACCTTACACCGTTGGTTTTTCCTTTGGCTCACCAACAAATCTTAACCCCTTGATTCAATCCCTTGATTGAATCAAGTTTCAAGATATTAGAACAAGAGTTTAAAACAAATACAAGCTTCTTAAACAAGCAGATATAATAATGTAAACAAATAGAGTAAAGAGAAGAAGCCCTCAAACAAGTTTTGTAGATGAAGAAACTCGGCTTCTTCTTTACTTGATCCTCTTCTGATTTCGCACGAAGTAGAGGATCACTGAGGCAGCACACAGTTGGAGAGGAAGCCTTGGGATTCACTCAGATGCTCTTCTTCTCTCTTTTTTGCTTTGAATTGCCCTTTTGTGCTTTTGGAAGGTATATCTTGAAATCTTTTTGAAATCTCTTTCCTATGTGTTCTCTCCCACTTTCTTAACTTCTTCCCTTGCTCTCCTCTAGATTTTATAGCTTTGGATGACGTGGGAACAAAGATATAGCCGTTAGAGACAAAAATAGAGCTATTGTGATCCGTCTGCATATTCTGGTAATGTATCTATTGGGATCGGAGTCGACTCGCGCGATCTGGAGTCGACTCGGCTGTTACTGGAGTCGACTCGCGCTTTACTGGAGACGACTCATCCACTGTTTCAGATTTGAATTAAAGTGCATGGCTTGTCCTAGGGTTGACTCGGACCAAACTGGGGTCGACTCGCCAACAGCTGGAGATGACTCGAGCACTTAGGGGTCGGCTTGTTCTTAGGAATCCAGAGAACCCATTTTCTAATTTTCTTCCTCGAGTCGACTCGGATTAACTTGGAGTCGACTCGGCTGACTTCGGGGTTGACTCCGGAATACTTAGAGTCGACTCGTTCATAGGGTCTCCAAAACTGATTCTCTGTCTTTTTGTCTCTTCCCTTTGGAGTCGACTCGGGACCATATAGAGTCGACTCGCTGACAGGGTATAGAATTCATCGTTCTATCTTTCTGTCTGTTCTCAGTCGGAGTCGACTCGGAGAGTCCCGGAGTCGACTCGAGCATTGTTCCTTGAAACTCCAGAGTACCAGAGTCGACTCTGAACTTTCAGGAGTCGACTCGAGGACTATTCTTTTGAATTTTTCTTTGAATTTGCTCCTCCAACTTGAATCCTTTGAACTTGAACCTTGGGCCAATGAAGTGTGGCTTTCTTTCAACTTTTTGAGAGCTTTTGAGGCCTTCTTCTATTCTTCCAACTTGTTATGTTCTTTGCAAAACAAATATCTTTCTTCTTGCAACACAAACATTAGTAATTATACTTCAAGGTTTTGTGATCATCAAAATCAATCTTTGGGTCAGCATCTAGTAACTTGAAGATTTAGCAGCGAAATTAAAGTTGCACAAATAAAGTAGTGAATAAGATGAGGAATCCAGTTAGAAATATGCAGTGGAAGAAGAGAGACAAGTCACATACAAACACAAGGATATATAGTGGTTCGGTGCACTCCCAACACCTACATCCACTCCCCAAGCAAAGCTTGAGATTTCACTATAACGCAGCAGATTACAATCTGATTATTTTCTGGGCTTCCAATTAGAAATCCAGTTGGTTTTTTCAGGCAACCAATCAAAAATCTATCACCATTTGTTTTTCCGAGCTCACAAACAACCTAGTTGGTTTTCAGATAAACCAACTAAAAACTTTACACTGATTGTTTTTTCAGGCTCATAAACAACTCAGTTGGTTTTCAGATAAACCAACTAGAAACTTTATCTTTGTTGAATACTTCCGATTCAGCAACTTTCAATCAGGGCTTAGAAGTGCCTTTACAAGTTTCAGATGATGAAACTGTTACAGCAACAAATAAACCAAACAAAAGATTGCTGCAACTAGAAAACTAAAGCTTCATAACATATAAAATAAAGCAATAGAGGCAATGCTGAAGGCGATGATGTGAATCTCAATCTTGAACACCAACTCTTTTTGTTGTAATGGATGAGAGGCTTTGACTGATTTCCTTACAGGAGTAAATTTCAGAAGAGTGCCGGTGAGGATAATGAACTTTTTAGCTTTTTTCTTCTCTTTTTTTTTGGAAACTTTTCTTTCCTGATAGAATATTTCTCTCTTTTCTTATTATTTCTCTTCTAAGGTTCCCTTAAATTTATAGACGAGTTCTTTAAAGGGATTCAAATTTCTTTCTTGCCGTTCTGATGGGAATCTTTTCTGTTACAGTAAAAGATAAAAGTTGTTACTAAGTTTCCGTTGTGGTCCTAGCTGCACGGAGGTCGACTCATGTAATTTAGGGATCGACTCATGTTTATCCTAGGTCGGCACTTCAAAATATTGAGACGGCTTTTGCTGTTATAACTTCAAAGGGTCGACTCTTTAACCTCAAGGATCGACTCATCTTGTTCAGGAGTTGCCTCTTTAAACAAAAGGGTCGACTCATCCAATAATTTTTCAGGCCAACGCTGAAACTGAACTAGGGTCGACTTTTCAAACACAAGGGTTGACTCTTCCATGTCGGAAGTCGACTCATTTGGAACAAGGGTCGACTCTTCAAATTTTGTTTCAAGCGGTAAAAGCTCTCTGTTTAATTTGAACTATATAAGGGTCGACTCATATTTTGTGGGGGTCGACTCATTGACTATGCTACTTGGAGAAAACGTGCCAGAGTCAACTCAAACTTATCCTTTTTGCTTAGGGGTCGACTCAAGTTTCTCAAACAAAAATTTTTAGACTTCATCTTTGATTTCCATGGATTGGATTAAAATCATTTTCCTTTTACAACATATCCAATAAAGTGTTCTTGAAGAATTAAGGATAATGATTTTGTAGTGCTTCATTTCTTCTGATTTTTCTTGACTTATAGAACTTCACAATTAAGCCAACATCATTAGTACACAACATTATCTCAAGTGTTTTGTAATCATCAAAATTCATCCTTTAGGGTTGACACTTACTATGAGAGTGACCCATATAATGGTGAAGGATGGAAGATAGCTTTATTGCCCAAGAAGACAACCCAAGAGGGGGGGTGAATTGGGTTTTAAGTAATTATTACAAATAAAAACTTAATGTGTAACTAATTAAACCTTATTGCAAGCGGATTAATTAGTTTACTAGATGTAGTGAATGAAGGGGATGGAAGAGACAATGAACCAATCACAAACACAAGAGGTTTTATAGTAGTTCGGAGCTAACCCTTGCTCCTACGTCCACTCCCTAAGCTTCACTTGGGAGTTCACTATAATCCCTCGGATTACAGCCGGTTGTTTTACAAGTTCACAATCCAACTTGTTGTTTTACGAGATCACAACGAACTCGGTCGGTTTTCATAGGCTCACCGACTAAAACTACCCGATTGTTTTTCTGGGATCACAATCGAACCCTTACACCGTTGGTTTTACCCTTGGCTCACCAACCAACCTTAACACCCTTGATTCAATCCCCTGATTGAATCAAGTAAGAGAAACAGTTTGAAAAGAGTACAGGGATAGCTTCTTAAAAAGCAAATATGAATAATATGAATAAAGTAGAGTTAGAAGCCCTCAAACAGATTTTGGAAGGGGAAGAAGGGGCTTCTCGAACTCTGAGACTCCTCTTTGAGTATGCTGAAGATTTGCTGTCAGAAGGGGAGCCTTGAATGCGAGGGAAAGAGTTTGTAGGATGGAGTTCAATGCACTTCTTCCTTCTTTCTCTTGTATTTACTCTTGAGAGCCTTTGGTAGGTGGAAATCACTTTTTCTTTGAATGGAATCTCTCTCTTGATGTCTATTACTGTTCACTCTGGCTATTTAAGCAGTCCACTTTGAAAACTAGCCGTTAGACACCAATTTGTGGCCGTTTTGCACAATCTGCAACTTCTGACAATGTGTCCGTTAGGATCGGAGTCGACTCGCTCGATCTGGAGTCGACTCAGCTGTTGCTGGAGTCGACTCATGCTTTACTGGAGACGACTCGCCCACTGTTCAGGATTTGAATTAAAGTGCTGTCCCGTTCTGGAGTCGACTCGGCCAAACTTGGAGTCGACTCGCCAGTATCCGGAGATGACTCGGCCCTCTGGCGACGACTCGTTCTCAGGATTCCAGAGATCTTTCTTTCAGGTTTACTCCCTCGAGTCGACTCGGATTCTCTTGGAGTCGACTCGGCTCTCAGAGACCGAAAAACTGATCTTCTGTCTTTGGAGTTGAACTGCCTCGGAGTCGACTCGGCTCTCAGAGCCCAAAAACTGATCTTCTGTCTTTGGAGTTGAACTGCCTCGGAGTCGACTCGGATCGTCTTGGAGTCGACTCGGCTCTTAGAGCCCGAAGTTGGTTCTCTGTCTTTTAGTCTTGCTTTCCTCTGAGAGTCGACTCTTGCTTGTTTAGGAGTCGACTCCCCAACCGTTGGAGTCGACTCGAATTCTTCTGGAGTCGACTCGGTAACAGGGTCCAGAAACCACTTCTCTGTCTTTCTGTCTGTTACTCCTTGGAGTCGACTCGGAACTATCGGGAGTCGACTCGGTAAGCATCAGAGTCGACTCGAAGTCTTCAGGAGTCGACTCGGTGATAGGGTCTGAGATTCATCTTTCTGTCCTGCTGTCTGTTCTCAGTCGGAGTCGACTCGCAGTGTGCCGGAGTCGACTCGAGCCTGTGCCAGAACATCTGAAACACTTGGAGTCGACTCGAAATCCTCCGAAGTCGACTCGAGTTTCAGCCTTTGACTTAAGCTAATTTCCACATGCACTCAAAAGAAGATTCTCACAAATTTTGCCTGAGATACTGGATTGAATTCATTAGTATAATATAAAATATACTCAAATGCTTTGGTCTCATCAAAATCAAATTGGGGTATTATCAATCACTCCACAAGCTCCACTAGAACTAGTATGTAAATAAATTGGGATAAGATCAGATGCCAGCAGAACAACCATTGAAACAAATTTAGTAGATACCGAAAAGATAGAGAGTAATGAACAAGATGACTATGATGATATGGATGACGATGATTGAATGTCCACTTTTTGACTTCTATTTGTAATTAGGAAATAGCTTAGTTGATGCATGTCATATCAGATGATCTTTGTAAAGTTGTCATAAACATATTGATAACTATTTCAAGAATAGCTTTGTTATACATGAGTATGTATGGATGTATTATAAATGCAAGTGGTTTTCATACTGCAAGAGTATTATTCTTTATAATATTGTACAAGTGGCTTTTATACTGCAGGAGCATTATATTCTTGACTATCCAACTATAATTTGTATCTGCAATATTTGTTTAATTTCTAGTTCAATGATCTTTCTATTGTATCTCAAAAAATTCTCATAAACTTTGGTATGCTTTTTTCATTTTAGGATTGTTCACACATTTACTAGGATACACAAACATCAGAATAACATAGTAGCAAGTTCAGTACTTGGTAGATACTTCCAATAATAGTATAATACTACATATGCAAGGTCCGACCATCATCAACGGCCCTCATCAAGTCAGCCGCCTCCATCAAGCTCCACTTCTTTGGCCTCATATGCTCATGCAGGTTTCTAATTTATATTATATATCATTTCTAAGAAATGTGACATTTAGTGAGCTAATTTATTTTGTAACTTTATCTTAGAGTATTGTTAGGAGATGGAATGGTATGAAGAATAGAGCTGGAGGAATAAAACAGCAAGCAAAACACAAGAATATATACACCAGATTTTTAATGTGGTTCACCCCAAGTTTGGGCTACGTCCACGAAGATCCCGCTGATACTTTTCTATTCGTTGAGAAGAGTACAAAACAGAGGAAGAAAAGGAACCAGGGAAGAAACAATTTACTTTCCAAAGAAGACAACCCAAGAACTCACATTCTTAATCTCTTCTTTTCCCTCTACAGTGCACTCACAAGCCCCACAAATTAGGAAGAAGGAACTCCCATATGCTCACCGCACGAAAGAGGAAGAAGCCCTCGTCATTGTTCTCATCACCTATTTTGAAACAGGTTGTTCCTCTGTTATGTTGTAGAACCCACATACATCGGCATCCCCATGTAACTTTATCGCATTCTATTAAGAAGATAAGGTCTTCTACCATGATTTCAATGGCATGGCGACACATGGCATGAAAGATTAGTAGGATGGAGTTGGATACGGCTCCACTGCTTAACAAATCTCCCACTTGGAGATGTGATCAAAAACTCTTCAAACAACGTCTTCATCTTAAGCATAATGCTTGTGAACATGAGCCTCAACATATATCATAGCTCAATCAAGCGGGATCTCAATTCCGTCTTCAGTGTGAAAGACCAATAGAAGCTGAGCATGCCTTCAGCTTCTCAATTGTAACTACCTTGGTTAACATATCTGTAGAATTTTTGCTAGTATAGATCTTCATAAAAATAAACTGACCATCCTCCAGAAGAGAGTGGATAAAATGATACCTGATGTCTATATGCTTTGTCTTGTATTGAAATGCTAAATTCCTTACAAGATAAATCGCACTCTGACTAACACTGTCTAATTTAACATCTTTTTGCGGATTTTCCAATTTTGTCATCAGGTTCTTAAGCCATATTAGCTCCTTACATGCTTCCGTTGCTGCAACATACTCGGCCTCTGTAGTGGATAAAGCAAATATCTTCTGCAGCTTTGAAGCCTAACTGACTGATGCACTGCTCAAAGTAAACACATAACGTGTGGTGCTTTTACTGCTATCCATATCACCTGCAAGATCTGAGTCCACGAACCCCTGAAGCCTGATCTCTGAGCCTCCATACCATAATCCATGATCAGTAGTACCTCTCAAATACCTGAGAATCCACTTGATAGCTTCCCAATGAGCCTTGCCTGGATTGTCCATAAACCAGCTAACTACTCCCATTGCATATGCAATATCTGGTCTCGTGCACACCATAGCATACACAAGACTGCCGACATACGGTACTTCCTTCATGTAAGCCCTATCATCTAGAGTTTTTGCACATTGATTCTTGCTAAGATTGAAGTGACTAGTCAACAGAGTGCTAACTAGTTTTGCCTTTTTCATATTAAACCTCTGTAGGATCTTCTCAACATAGCGCTCTTGTGACAACTTTAGCTTTTTGTTTGCTCTGTCGCTAGTAATTCTCATGCCAAGAATTTATTAGGCTGGACCCAAAACTTTCATAGCAAACTCATGTGATAACTCTTTTTTGAGATTCTGGATCTCCTCCATGTTTGATCCTACAATAAGCATATCATCCACATACAAAAACAGTATAATATAAGAGTCATTAAATTTTTTAACAAAACAACAGTGGTCAACATTGCATCTGGTGTAACCGTGCATAGATATAAACTTGTCAACTTTCAAATACTACTGTCTAGGAGCTTGCTTCAAACCATACATGCTCTTCTTGAGCCTACACACCATCTCCTCTTTTCCTAGAGTTTCAAAATCTTCTGGTTGATGTATATAAATTTTCTTCTCTAAATCATCATGGAGGAATGTAGTTTTCCCATCTAACTGCTCAAGATGCAAATCCTCTGATGCTACCAAACTCAATATAGATCTAATAGTAGTCAATTTAACAACAGGAGCAAAAATCTCAGTGTAATCTATACCTGCATTCTGCTGAAAATCTTTTACAACCAATCGGCCTTGTACCTCTTGGTGCCATCTTGTTCTTCTTTCAGCCTGTAAACCCACTTGTTATGAAGGGCTTTCTTTGCTACAGGCAACTGAGCCAAATCCCAAGTTTGGTTTGTCATCAAGGAGTCCATCTCCTCATTCATAACCTTCTGCCAAGCTGTGGTGCTATCAACTTGAAAAACCTCTTCAAAACACTGTGGTTCACCATTGTCAGTCAACAATAAATAATGTAGAGAAGGAGAATAACGACTAGGAGCTTTAACAGTTCTAGTAGACCTCCTAACAGCAATAGGAGTTTCTTGTTCTGTAAGTACTACTCTATTCTCTTAACTTTTCTTTCCATATTTCTTAGAGATCTCCTCAATCTCTACATACTCCTTTCTATTTTGCTGATTAGATCTGTCTTTATACATCACATTTTCATTAAATATGACATCTTTGCTTCTAATGACTTTCCTATTCTCTTCATCCCAGAAGCGATACCCAAAGTTATGCTGTCCATATCCAATGAAAATACATTTCCTAGACTTTGTATCCAATTTGTTTCTACTTGTAGAATCCTCATGAACATAAGAAATGCAGCCAAAAGTTCTTAGGTGTGATAAATTTACCTCCTTGCCAGTCCATGCTTCCTCTGGTAATCCTCTATCCAATGAAACTGAGGGTCCTCTGTTTATCAAATATGTAGCAATGTTCACCGTATTGGCCCAAAACTATTTAGGCAGCCCAGCATGCAGTCTCATGCTCTTGGCATGCTCCATAATAGTGCGGTTCATGCACTCAGCTACACCATTCTGCTGTGGTGTTCCTGAAACTGTCTTCTCTCGCCTGATCCCATTAATAGCGTAGTACTCCTCAACTCTGCTGCAATACTCTTCTCCATTGTCTGACTTTAAGCACTTCAGCTTTAGATCTGTTTCATTCTCAATAAGAGCTCTCCACTTTTTGAAGACATCAAATACATCATATTTATTTTTAGGAAATAAACCCATAGTTTTCTTGTAGCATCATCTATGAAAGTGACAAAATATGAAGAACCACCAAATAAGCATACCTGGGTTGGTCCAAAGACATCAGTATGGACCAACTCCAACTTCTGTGACCGTCGAGGTCGTCTCTATTTCAAGAAGCTCACATTCTTCTGTTTTTCAAAGATGTAATCTTCACAAAACTCTAGATCCACTGATTGAGCCCGAGAGTTTTCCTTTGGAATGCATGATCTTCATTTCCTTCTTGCTCATATGTCCAAGTCTATAATGTCATAATGTTGAATCTATGCTTGACTCTGCAACTGAGATGGAACTCACAGTGCCCTCTGTCAAATAGAGCGTGCCCTCTTTCTTACCACGAGCAACCATCATAGATCCTTTAATGATCTTCCAAGAGTCACCAACAAATGAAGTAACATAGCCTGCAATAGCAAGATGTCCACCATATATAAGATTTCTTTTAAGATTGGGCACATGTCTTACATCTGTCAGCTTCAAGATTGAACTACTCGCCATATTTATCTGCATATCTTCTTTGCCAATGATGTTACAAGGCTCTCCATCTCCAAGGTAGACATGTCTAAAATCTCCTTGGGCATAATGTGGTAAGGATGTCTTTCTATGCAGTAGCATGAAAAGAGGCGCCAAAATCCATAACATATGATTCGGCCTGCACATCTAAAGATAAAAGTAAGGCATCAGTATCAGAAATTTCAACAACATTTGCCGAAGAGCTAGTTTCCTGTGTAGTGCTCTATGTCTTATCCTTGTAGGCCTTGCAGAAGCGCCTAATATGCCCCTTCTTGCCACAGTGCCAGCAACCATCTCCTTTGTCTTTGGTAAACCTTGATTTGCTTCTTCTTGACTTCGATCTACCATGATTCTTTGACTTATACTGCGACCGACCTCTACCCTCCACATGTAGAGTTATCCCTGATGCTTCACCGGAGGCTTTTCTTCTGATCTCCTCGCTGAGTAGAACACCAACATCATCATACTTCATATTAGATGATCCAAAGGAGTTGCTTAAGGCCATGACCAACCTGTTCCAGCTTTCTGGCAGGGAGGATAAGATCAACAGAGCTCGGATCTCGTCATCGAAGTTGATGCCGACCGAGTTCAACTGACTGGTGATTGTATTGAACTCATTCAGATGTTCAGCAACACTCCCGTTTTCAGCCATCTTCATATCGAACAGCTTCTTCATCAAAAACACCTTGTTTGATGCCGACGGCTTCTCGTACATCCTTGCCAATGTGCTCATGAGATCCGTTGTAGTCTTCTCATTTGATATGTTGAATGCAACAGATGCCGCCAAGGAGAGGCGAATCGTCCCGAGGGCCTTTCGATCTAGGATCTCCCACTCATCGTCAGTCATATCTATTGGCTTTTTAGTTTTTCCTCCAAGCGGAAGATAAAGATCCTTCTGATAAAGGTAATCTTCAATCTACATCTTCCACAGCCTGAAGTTCATCCCGCTGAACTTCTCTATTGTCAGCTTTCCATCATCCATTGCTCCCACTTGAATCACAAAAAATGCTGTTCTAAAGAAAAGAACAAGGCTTTCCCACGAACAGGGTTTTCCTAAGGAAAAGAACAAGGCTTTCCCACAAATACAGCTCTGATACCAATTGTTAGGAGATGGAATGGAATGAAGAATAGAGCTGGAGGAATAAAACAGCAAGCAAAACACAAGAATATACCAGATTTTTAATGTGGTTCATCCCAAGTTTGGGCTACGTCCATGAAAATCCCGCTGATGCTTTTCTATTCGTTGACAAAAGTACAAAACAGATGAAGAAAAGGAACCAGGGAAGAAACAACTTACTTCCTAAAGAAGACAACCCAAGAACTCAAGTTCTTAATTTCTTGTTTTCCCTCTATAGTGCACTCACAAACCCCACAAATCAGGAAGAAGGAACTCTCATTTGCTCACCGCACGAAAGAGGAAGAAGCCCTCGTCATTGTTCTCATCACCTATTCTAAAACAGGTTGTTCCTCTGTTCTGTTGCAGAACCCACACACATCGGCATCCCCACATAACTTCATCGCATTCTATTAAGAAGATAAGGTCTTCTACCATGATTTCAATAGCATGGCGACACGTGGCATGAAAAATTAGTAGGATGGAGTTGGATACGGCTCCACTGCTTAACAAGTACTAACTTGAATCAACATCAAGCCTCATCGAGTCAATTGCCCCCATCAAGCTTCACTCCTTTGGCCTCACGTGCTCATGCATGTTTCTAATTTATATTGAATATCATTTTTAAGAAATGTTAATTTTAGTGAGCTAATTTATTTTGTAACTTTATCACAGAGCCCACTAACTTGAATCAGCATCAAAATTCATCGTGTCACCGGCCCCCATCAAGCTCCACTACTTTGGCCTCATGCTTATGAAGGTATCTAATTTATATTGAATATCATTTCTAGGAATTATTACATTTAGTTAGCTAATTTATTCAGTAACTTTCTTATAGAGCCCACAAACTTGAATCAGCATCAAGCCTAATTGGCCTTATCGCATTCCACTGATCCTCTGCCATCTCACACATCCAAAGGTATAAATGCATATTTCGTTTATGTTCCCTATATGTTGCTTAACTAAAATGGGCATCCAAGTGAAAAAAGTGATTTTTTTATGAATTTTGAAATCTGCTGATTCTTTTCTCGGTGAAATTTGAACTTGTTGATGCCTAAGATGTGTCATCTTAATGTTTTAGTACATGTATTTAGAGGACTATCAACTGATTCACAGTCCACAATTAGCTCTTGTTCTATTTAATTCTAGGCTCAACCAAGCTTAAAGAGGCCTTCTATAGAGGATATTTCTTGAACGTCTTTAATTAGTTGAAGAGATCGACTATCTTTAGTTTGGAACATGGTTCAACCGCATATGGTTCAACCAAAAGAATATACTAGTACCATGTTCCACTAGAAGCAGACATCTTTTAGTAAATTTTAAGTATTCAAATGATTTGCAGTCCAAATATTCATGAGTTGTTTAATCAGAGCTCATGTCAAGTTTTGATAATTTGGTTTAGTTCAATGGAGCTACAATAAGTCAATTTTAGTATTTTAGATGCACTTGCTGCTCTGTGCAACCATCCAATCTAAAGGCATACTGGCTTCTGATAACAGAAACAAGAATAGGAGTGCAATGGCACGGTGCAGTTGATAACAGGAATAGGAGTGCAATAACACGGCACAACATATTTTGCACTAGTGTGGCACGGTATGCCGGCACGGCATTGTTTTTTCTTTATCCAAAAATTAGGAGCATTAAATTTGTTAGAAGTATGGCGTGAAAGTTTTGAGTTCAGATTGCTATGTTTGACTGGATCTTGGTGACCTGAGATTGTCTGTACTATATCTGTTGTTGAATTTCAATGGCGCAAATTGTTAATACGACTTATGTTTGTTGTATCATTAGATGAAACACAATCTCTGTGTCATGTAGTCATTGTTGCAATCTGGTTTATATTTAACTGACTCTTCTATTTTTATTTGATAGTTACTTCTGCTCTTGTATCCATGTTGGTTGTCATGAGTGTTTTTATTCAAATTAAGCTTTAGATTGTGCCGAAAAGTGGAAAACAAAAAACCATCTAATATGGCCTTATGCTTCCATGTTTATTTAATAAACATCACATGTAATCTCCAGAAGAAGTCAAACTTCGGTACTTCATAAGACTCCAATAATCCATACCATCCTTTTTCTTGTTCTCTTTTCCCAGGAAGTCCATACCATTCAATTGACCCAGCGCACTTTGAAGACGTTTAGAATCTATACCCATTAAAGAACTTAAGAGTTTTTATTTTATTTTATTTTATTTTGGAGTCAAATATATATCGATTAAAATTTAAAAGGAGTTTGACACACCATCCCTCCATTCTCAAAACAGCATCAAAATAAATCTCTTTACTTGTAGAAATATATTTAAGATTTCTTTTTTTGTTAATAGGACAATATAGTCCTCCTTGTCCAATTAATGAGCAGCTTTATTGATCTCTTTATGTTAATCAGATGATTATAATCATAATAATATATTCCGAAAGTATAAAAACTTCATAGTATGATTATGGTTACAATATGGTTATAAAATTACATCAATCCAACTACTCGCCTCATCCTATCTATCGAATTCCCAGGTCAGGCACAACTACCACCCTTTTAAAGATACTCTTCCGCTCCCCATTCTTATAGTCCACGTTGGTAAACTTTTGGATTACTCCCTAAGCTAATGAGGTCGGAAAATAGTGGTATAGAATCATGCGTTCCAACTCTATTTATAATGTTACGACGAACAAAGTACAACAAAAAGTCAAAAACTTCAACATCTAGACTTGGCAGGCACGGAACCCAAAACCTAAACGGTCAAGACGACGAGAAGAAGCATGGGTCCCCGCGCACAGAATCACCATGATTAAGAGAAGCCCGTGAGTGCAACAAAAGACAGAGCCAGCGCCACGAACGCCATGGGTCGGGCCTCCCTGACCACGGCCGGAGTTGTGCGTTTTGCCGCCGGTAGCAGCAGGAGTGCTAACCCAAGAACCCAAAGCACGTAGGCCGTGAGAAGACACGACCTAGAAATGGGCTTGGAGGCCTCACCGGTGACGGAGATGATGCGAGAGGCCGAAGCTACCATCAACAGAAGTCCGATTCGTGACGAAAATTTGAGCATTTTGGCGAGTTTGCATTTACCTCCGCTGCTACCAACTGCGAGCAAACTATGCCGTATTCTTTGCTTTTGTTTTTGGGATACCGCGTGCATATATATTTATAGCTTTTTTGGGGCCATTCTTGTGGTAGAGAGGTACGCGGGCCCCGCAGCACAACCCAACACGCCATATCCCTCTGTACCGTTAGATCCATTCCGGTATTCCACGTGGCTGTCATCGGAGGTCCAGCGGATTCCGCTGCGGAAGGTGCAACGAAGCTTCCGGCCCCGCGAGAAGCTTCCGGGAAGTTGCCGTCATCGCCGAGTCACCTCGATCTGACGTGTCCTTTGACCGCCAAAAGGACTTATCTTGGGCCTAGACCTAATTAATGCAGCCCGGCTTATGAAAACATTAGTTTGGGTTGGGTTTTGTAATATCTTGGGCCGGCCCATGAGGCTACACTTCGTTGGCTTGTAGCCGTCTCTTTTTGATTTTACTTTCTTCCGAGTTCCCCTCGCGTTTTTTTCATGGTTGTGACCTCCATCCGACAGTTCAATTCATCCACGTAGAAGGGATGTGTCTGCTTTAGTTGCAGACGTTTAAGTGTATTCACGGAATTATAACTCTCCTTTCTGTGCTCAATTTCTGATACCTCCTTAATCAATACATGTTTATTTGCCAATATATAACAGTACTGGAATGATCTGAGTTTGAGGGAGAAAAAAAAATGTAAACCAACCATTTCCCATCAGCTTGTGATTAGCTTTGGTTTCAAATATGAAAGTGATGACAGACAACTGATCATATTATATTTGGGAGATAAAAGAACATAAGGACTCAAGAAATCAATAACCTTGTAACCAAGACACTCTCATCAAACCTCTCATACAGTTTCGATCATATACAGAGTTGTATTTGACTTAAGCATCGGACGGTTCCCCGTAAGACATGCTCTAGTAGGTGGACTTTTTCATTTTTATTATTTCAAGTTAGAGTCAACGTCGGAGATGACACCATAACTTGCTAACGAGTTTATCTAACATATGGGTATTCACTCAAAGTAGTTTGAAGTTTAGATCTTTGTCTTCATTCAAGTGCATCCGAGAATGGGGCTCTAATTTTATTCTTCAACCTCTCTTTATATAGGATAAGAGGTTGAAAAAATAAGGACTCTTACAATCAAAAATTTAGAACTCCTTCTAAACATGGACTCTTTTAAATTAATTCAAACATTTGGCTCAATCAAAAGATAAACTACCTAAGACTCCCAAGTAAACTTGGACTCCTTATTTCTTGCGCACGCCCCATGAAGAGCTTCGCGCATGCTATAAGGAGTCTTCTCGCACACCTTGGTTTCATCCTAATTCAGACTTTGCAATAGGTCAATAAGTAGACAACTAAGACTCTTTCTAACTTTAGACTGAAAATTTTAAACTCAATGTAACATTGGGCACGCCTAATGTTGAACCTAAACTTCTTAACTCAAGACTCCTAATCAACTTGGACTCTTTAATTGACACATGACTAAAAGTCCAAATTAGTTAGGACTCTTTCACACGACACATAAAACTTTTACAAGGACTTCAAATAAATTAGGACTCTTCAACGCTTCTTGGACTCAATGTAATTATGTATTAAAATACTAAGACCCGATGTAACTAGACATGCCTACGGATGAGAACTCAATTTTCACGCACGTCTCCATACTTAGGCTCATGCTCCTGCATCAATAGAAATATAATATTATAACCTTGCCCTTTTTGAGTTACCCTACATCTAAATAGACAAAATCATTTCATTTTATAAAAAAATACATAACTTGACTGGGGTTGTATATGAACATATATATTGAATATGGTTTTAGAATGAGAAATAAAATTGTTGTGTAATTAGAGGAACTAAAATCATATGTACATACATTAAGATGAGTACATTTGTACTAAATATTTGATTAGAAATCCCTTTAGGCAGGCAAGTCATGAAAGAAATAAGAGTTATTTCCAACAGTAAAGTGGACTTCATATGTATTTCCTTTTACCCCCTCTAGTTTATTTCTCCTACTTTCCCTTTCCTTGGTATCCATGTTTAGATTTTATCCATGCATCTTATGATAAGTAATTAGATCACTTCATCTTCCTCCATTGATCTTTCTTTTATGCATATAAGATACGCATGCGAGACCATGCATGAACATTATAGATTCCATGAATATTAGTCAAAATTGTAATACCTATTGAAAAAAAAAATTGTATTATCTATTGTGGAAAATTATGAGTTTTCTTTAGGTATCTAGCTAACCTACTAGTTCACTTTGTCATAAATGACAAGCATATAGCATATTTTAGAAGCATAAAATCAAATAAAAGAAGCATATATGATATTTAAAAAGTAGGGCTAATAAGAATGCAAAAATTAAATGTGTAATTGGACACCTAGTGGGATGTAGCAATATGGTGACTTGAAGAAGCTGGGTGATTTTGGAGCGATGTCTCATCATTATCACTAGAGGCATCAAAATCCTATATTGAATAAAAAGTTAAGGTTAAATTATACATTAAAATTAGATAATTAAGAAAATATTTGCTAAAAGTAAATATACTTGTCTAATATGAGAAGTTGTAGCATGTATACCAGCCTCAATCTACCTGCCTTGAATAAATGCTACCAATGCCTTTAAATCTAGTAACTGAATATTCACATTAGCATTCTCTTGTTGAATAGGTTGCAGTTTTCTTTAAGTTTATGAACATCATTAGCAGTGTCTATTTGCATTTTTGTGATTTCCACACAAATTCTTTTCCCAAAGATCAGTAGAGGAAATGCACAATCCATATGTCTTAACATGCCCATGTTTCTCCTTGCCAAAGACTTGAGAGAATACGTTTAGGATGACATTATACTCAGATTTCGATTGTAGATTGGCAAGCCTTTCAAGCTCAGTCTACAGTGATGGTCATATAAATCTTAATTAGTAAATTAGTAAATTAAATAGGGTAACCTTTTGATTATTGCATTGTGTACAAACAATTTTCTCTACTAATTCCACATCCACAAGAGTCCCATCTTTTTTGTGTTCATATGTTTCAATGAAAACTTCAGCACTTGTTGGTTCCTTCGAATCAGGCCTTCTTTCCCACTTTACACATTTAACAAATGGGTATGAAAACAATATAACTTAAGAAAAAATTTAATATGAAAATTGATGAGAGCACAAAAGTGCAATCATCATACCATCTTAATTAGTATTATAGCTAATCATTAATGATAAAATTAACTAATTAACGTTGTATTTGTGTTTGAGTGCAAGTAATCCAAGAGACCCAATAATATTGGGCTTGAGCTCAGCTCATCCCAGCGTTCCAGCCGCAGCCAAATCCTTTCGCGATCTGATTCCTCCCGCAGTGCATCACGGTCGTCCATCCTCCAAGTGATCCCGCAACGTCCCAGCTCCAAGCCGTGATCGGAATCCCAGCGGCCATCGTCCGGATCCACCTCCCAAGTGTCCAGCTTGCATCTCCTCCGACCCAGCAATCTCCCAACGCCCATCAAGCCGTGATCGGCTCCTCCCAGCATCCGTAGCTCCATTCCGTCGATCCCACGGTGCCCTCCAAGTGATCACGCGGCCCCGAGTCTGTGATCAACGTCCCAGCTGCTTGTGAAGCCCCGTTGATCGCGTCTGCCTTCTTCTTCCATCCTGAAACTCCAGCACCCCAGCCATTCCGTGATCAGCGTCCCTCTTCCGTGATGCAGCAGCGCACGATCCTCCCGGCTTCTTCCGCTCGACCCAACGCATTCACAGCAGCCTCCAACGCCCGATTGCAAGCCGCTTCCTTCCGCGATCCATCCCAGCATCAGCGCCCCTGCATCGCGTTTCTTCCCAGATCAGCCATCCGTGAAGGAAGCCCCAGCAATTCCGTGAAGGAAGCCCCAGCAATTCCGTGATCCAAGCAGCATCCCAGCCTCCACCGCATCCGCCCTCTCCTTCCTCCCATAATCCAGCCATCCACGTGCTTGCTGAGGACAGGGCCGGCCCGAGCCTTAGGCGACTGAGGCAGTCGCCTAAGGCCCCGGGCCAATGGAAGGCCCCGGGAGGCTGACCAAAAGGAAGCAAAGGCCCCATACAAACGGGATCAGGAGCTGGCTACGAATCTTCCCCCCTCCATCAGTGGAGAGTTTCCTGGCCTGCAGAGGGGCAATTTGGAAGTTGGGGACAGTAGTTTTGTTTTGGGTGGGGGGGGGAGAGAGAGAGAGAGAGAGAGAGAGAGAGGAGGGATTTGGTTGGCTTGATAGACGCCTGAAGCCACTCTTACCTTTCATCCCTTCTCTTTTTTGGTTTTGGTCTTGGTTTTCCTTCCCTCACATTACTCCTGATCCAGCTGGGCCATCCGGAAGAAAGATAGGGGGATTGGAGATGGACGTCTTGGAGGGTGGAGATTCTTTTAGTTTTCTCCTCTCGGTTTCTTCTCCCCTCTTGGGTGGTAGAGAGAGAAAAGGAGGGAGGGGGTTGAATGGCTGCTGTGCCGTGATGTTGCAGTTGCTGCTTGGGTACTCACTTGAAGGGGAGATGGTGGGATGGGACTTTTATTAATTTGATGGAGTGAATTTTCCATAATGACCCTACTTTTTCTTATTGAGAGGTTTCTTTATGGACAAATCCTTTTCTTTATTTTGACCATGAAGTGCCATGGGATGACCTTTTCCTATCTTGCTCTTGCTTAACGTGGTAAACAGTATTGCCAAGTATTATCTCAGTTATTTAATCAGTTTCATGGCCCTTCATTTAGAATAATTACTTTTATGTGCTTCCATTCAAGAATTATATTAAATTGAAAAGGCTTCTTATTTATATTTGTTAAATTCATGGTTGAAATAGTGTACTTGATAGCTATCTATTTTCATATTTTTTAAGTATTTTATATTTATTAAAAAAATTATTATTAAAAAAAATTATTATTAAAAAAAAGGCCTCATTCATTAGATTCGCCTTAGGCCCCAGAATGTATTAAGCCGCCCCTGGCTGGGGATCTATGTAAGGGAGCCATCGGCAAGGGAGGAGGGTGTGCTCGGTTGGGCCAAAAATTAAAACAGGGGAGGAAGCTCTGTTTTGGGGAAGAAAAGAAAAAGAAAAAAAAGAGAGAGTATTTTATTTCTTTTGGTTTGAGTTTTATAAGAGCAATGTGTTTTTTTTTTAGTTTGAGTTTTAATTGAAAGTCTTATGTTGAGAGGTTTTGTTTTAAGTTTTAATTTTAGAGAGTTTTATTTTGGTGGAGAGTTTTACTTTTAAGATTTTTTATTTATGTTGCAATTTTAATTTCTTTTATGCAATACATTAAATCTTCTTTCATGCAATTTATGTTCGCTTCAATCTTCTTAGTTTCATCCATTTTAATTTATGCCAAAGCTCTTCTTTGATTAATTAAATGTATAAATACTTTTCGAATCTAAGTACCTGTCTTTTAGTTAGTTTCAATTAGAAAATATTCTCTGGTAGACCAGAGAATCATTCAACATCTCCGACGTAAGGTTTTTCTTTTGTTATTCAAAAATCGATTTTGAATCCGAGTGAATGTTTTAATTTTTATGCAACTCCAATCGCCTCCCTGTGGATCGACCTCTTACGACCACTATTCTTCGAGAAAAAAAGGTAAGAGTATAATTAAATTAAACTTTGTTTGTCGGTTCTAACAACAATCTGTTTAGCATATTTTTAGGTAAATAGAAATTGGACAACAAAATTTTGGCGTCGTTGCCGGGGAGGCAAATCGAGAAGCAAGAACGATCACGAAGATCAAATCGAATTTTAGATGTCCGAAGTGAACGCACTTCGGTAGTAAGTTTTTTTTATTAATTTTTCTTGTTTTGATTATTTTTAGTTAATAATTTCATAGTTATTAAATTCTGAAATTTGAAATTTAGAATTTAAAATTTTTTTAAAAAAATAAAAAAAATTAAAAAAAAATTGCTAGCTCATTGATAGGGTGCAATCCTCCGAGGTTATCATACCTCTATTGGAGCTCCTCACAGAGTAATCTCCAGAGCTAATTCAACGGGCATTCGGAGATTGACTGATGCATAAGGATTAGTTTTTAGTTTACATTCAAGTTATTCCTATATAAAAATTTAAATAAAAAAATATAAAATTAAAAAAAATAAAAAAAATAAATATAAAAATAATAATAAAAAAAAAATTTGCTTGCTCATTTAATCAGTACAACCTAATGACATTGCATAAACTTTAAAAAAATCATTGATTATTTGCTGCATTTAGTATTAAGCATTTGTATAAAATAATTTAATGGCAAAACCCATTAAAAAGATAAGATCGGAAAGTCATTACCTATCCTTAGCCCAAAAATCACCGCCTTGCATACATATCCTAAGCCAAATTAAATTAAAATCAATTAGACGTTGGCCTTAAGGTTTTCGAGCTCAATTAGGCTCTTGGAAAAAAGCGGCTGAAAGCCACTCCAGTGAGAATTTAGTAATTGGTGATATCTAAGAAAGTTTTACAACAGTGAGAACTGTTACGGGTATTGTGGTATCGGTGTATCCCTTCTGGCACCACCACACACTCTGAAACTTTTCTGGTCACTGGTTACTGGATCGCTTAACTAGTAAGCTCAAGCTCAATCTGAAAGGGAGATTAGGAGCTATCTAATCTAGAGAGAATTTTAGGAACTTTTTAACCTGATAAATCTCTGTGCAACTAGATTAAAAGCTACTAAACCTTCTTTAATCTCAAGATTAAAGAGCCAATCCGTTGTGTGGTGTTGATTGTGGTCATCTTGGTCTAGCCCTTCTTCTTCTCTTTTAGGATTTCGTTTAGGAGTCGAGTCTAATTAGTTGTGGATAATGTATGCATGGTAGAAGATCATTAAGGGGTAAGTTAACACCATTTAACCTAGAGGTTGGAAAAAATTATCATCACATCCGACGAATTATTGATCAACCACCAATCTCTACAATGGGTGATTATATTAGAACCCTGAATGAATTATTCGCTCCTGCATCCGCTAGTCCACCCACATGTATAGTGTTGCCAATAAATAACGCACCCCAATTTGAAATTCGGGCTGCGACAATAAATATGCTACCCAAATTCCATGGGTTTGAAAGTGAACAACCCTACATTCATCTAAATAAATTCATGACAATTTGTCAAACTTTCAAAAATCAAAATTTAGATGAGGAAATTGTAAAATTGAGATTGTTCCCAATGACCTTAGAGGATCGAGCCGCGGCATGGCTATATTCTCTGGCCCCAAATTCCATCACAACATGGGAACAACTATCTAAGAAGTTCATGGCAAAATTTTACCCCATGATTAAAACAAAAAAAATTAAGGATGCCATAAGAACTTTCAGAGGGAAATCTGAAGAGGAATTCTTCCAAACTTGGAAACGATTCCATGACTTGTTGGTCAAATGCCCACACCATGGGCTTGATAAGGCTGATCTGGTCCACTTTTTTTATAAAGGACTACTTCCGGCACATAGAAACATGATTGAGTCCATGCACAAGGGTAGGTTCATGAACCAAACCCCGGATCAAGCCTATGAATTTCTTGTTGACTTAGCCGAGAACGTCCAAAATTAGAGTAGCTATGGTGAGGAAGTAAATAGAGATGAGTTCGGGTCTAGAAAATCAGGTCATTATGAAATAAAAGCAGACCCAAATCTCAAAAATGTCATGTCCAATCTGGTAACTGGAGTGAACAATTTGAGTAAAAAGTTTGATGTTTTCACTGTTTTCACTAGTTCGAGTTTATACAAAGAGTCAAATTCCATCATGAAAGTGGAACACGAGCCACATAGTTTGTGTATCTTGTGTAACAGTCCTGAGCATCTAGTGGAGTGCTGCCCTAATCTGCCCACCATAAAGGCCGGGCAAGCAAGCGCTCTAAATTCATATAGTGCCTTTAAGAAGCCCACTCCAAATTTATTCAGCCCAGTTTACCACTCTGATAATAGGTTCCACCCATATTTCTCATACAAGCAAAATGAACCTATTCAGCATCAAGGTGGTCTACCAGGTTTTCAGAACAACTTTCCCAGGATAGGTCCATCACAAATGAACCAACCTTTGGTTCCATCTGTACCTTCTTATAATGCCCCTATCCCACAGCAACCTTCACCATTAGAAACCATGATGGCTAATATGATGAAACAACAACAAGATTTTATCAAGCAACAACAACATACCAATACAGCCCAAGCCCATACTAACCAATTCCATACGCAAGCAATTGCAAAACTTGAGGTTAGTTTGAGCCAAATAGCAAACTCTCTAGGGGATAGGAAGAAAGGTGAACTACCTAGTCAACCAGTGCCTAATCCTAGTAGACAACAAAATCAAGATTAGAGAGGTCAGTATCAAATCGATTCTAATGGAAATCCGACCTATGAAGTTCAGACAATTACCACTTTAAGGTCTGGCAAGCAAGTGGACAATAAAGTCCAACTTCCTAAACACTTAAAAGAAAATAAGAATGAATCCAATAAGAACCCTATTCAAAAGAGGGGTCAAGAACAGGACAAAAAGGAAGAACCCATAGAAACATACAAACCTAAGGTTCTCTTTCCCAGTAGACTTCAGGACTCCAAGAAACAATCTAACTTTGATGAAATAATGGAAGTCTTTAAAATTGTTCAAATAAATATACCTCTTCTCGATGCCATACGACAAATTTCCTCCTATACAAAATTCTCGAAATACCTCACCACGGTCAAAAGAAAAACCAGCATTCCTAGGTAAGCTGTTATGGCTGCACAAGCCTCATCTCTCATTCAACAACAGATTGCCCCAAAATTCAAAGACCCTGGTTGCCCCACTATTGAAATAAAAATAGGAGAGACGATCATCCAGAGAACCCTATTAGATTTAGAAGCCAGTGTGAACCTACTTCCCTACTATGTGTACCAAAAGTTAGGTTTGGGAGAATTAAAGCCCACAAATATTACCCTTTTCTCAGCAGATAGGACGGTGAAGTACCCCAAGGAGATTGTAGAGGATGTAATGGTGAAGGTAAACGAGTTTTACTATCCTGTGAACTTCGTTATCCTTGAGACCGAACCTGTAATACATCCAGACAGTCACACACCTATAATTTTAGGTAGACCTTTCTTAGCCACCGCTAATGCTGTGATAAATTGTCGAAATGGCATGCTGAAGTTATCTTTTGGCAACATGAAAGTCGAGCTTAATGTCTTCAACATAAGTAAACAACCACCAGACGATGAAGAAATCAATGAAGTTGACATGATTGAAAGTCTGGTTCAGAAAACTTTCTTACAAACTTATAGTAAGGACTCTTTAGAGGCTTACCTTGCCCATTCCAAGGAAAGGGTCGAGCATGCGCTCCCTAATTCTATTCTCCTTATGAGCATATATCGTCATCGGCCGACTGTTCTTCCTCGGACTCTTCCAAAACCATTCTTAGATAATGGTTGAAAAAAAATGAATCTACATTTTGTCTGGCTGAAGACATAAAACTTAGCGCTCTTGGAAGGCAACCAACATGTAAATATTATAAAAATAATAATAATAATAATAATAATAATAATAATAAAATTACTAACATGCAGGTTTGAGGATTTTTGCCCTAATTGTCAATTTACCTACCCATATCAGGTAACTTCTCCTCTGTCCTATTACTGCTTTAAATTTTATTTAACATTGAGGACAATGTTAAATTTAGGTTTGGGGGTGTTTTTAAGCATTTAAAATTAAAAAAAAAAATTTCTGTACAACACACAAGGTATATAAAATCTAAGAGCCCAATAACTAGTCGGAAGTAGTGCAAAGTGAGTTCTTTTTATTAAGTTTCTTTTAGTGAGTTGTAAGCTAATTAGTGCTTTGAATTTCACAACACATCTGACCTATATTTCTAAGGTATATGTTCGACATTGTGTTGAGAATATGGTAGCAACCTCGAATCCTAATGAACCATCTTTTTCTGATTCACATACCAAAAAAAAAATGGTGGATTTAGTCAGGTACATCGAAAAGGGCTACCTATTATCAAAGGTCAGCGGGCTTGTGATGAGGAATCCGAGCATAGGTCCGTAGAGAAGTCTTGATGCCCGACACCTCATGCCAACTAGTGTGAGAATTATCGACTAATTGCTCGCTACATGAAGAAATCATCACAGGAGTAAAAGTGCACAATATATACATTATCATGTTTCTTAAATAAAAAAAATTCTGTATATTGACCTTAAGAAAGACAATAGTGTGAAAGCCGTCGTTGCAAAAATTCGAGTAAACTGGAATATTACAGATAAAGCCCATGAGGTATTAAAGTAAACATCCACAGCTCTCGAAATCCTGTAGATAAGATGATTTTGATTCAGCAAATAGGTATTGTCTGACCAATTCTTGGAAACTACTAGCATTAGCGATATTTTGGAGATCCAAAATCTTAGCTTGTGCATGGTCCAGACTTCACTGAGCACTCAAGTATAAATAAATCTTACAACTTCCTAACGAAAAACTTAATGACTTCAACTTAAATTGCATACTAACCTAGAATTTGGGCTACTTAGTAATTAAAACCTTGTGTGTTTTTGAAATTCTTATCATTTATGTACTTGAAATTAGACTTTCATTTCATAAAATAAATTTTATTTTGGGATTGAAGTTTGTGGGTAACTTCACTGCAAATCCTCACGAGACAACACTCATCCACTAGGATAACCTAGGGGTTTAACGGCTTGTTGCACGTGCTAAGTGCAATCGTGGTGTTCTACGAAAGTGAGTAGTTATTTTAGTTCATATATATATATATAATAATAATTAATACTAAAATTAAAAATAAAACTTTTGCACTCTCATGTTATCATTTTCGCACTGAATTGCTAGAGACCAGCAATAAGCTAGTTGGGGGGTGTGATGAGAGCACAAAAGTGCAATCGTCATACCATCTTAATTAGTATTATAGCTAATCATTAATGATAAAATTAACTTATTAACGTTGTATTTGTGTTTGAGTGCAAGTAATCCAAGAGACCCAATAACATTGGGCTTGAGCTCAGCTCATCCCAGCATTCCAGCCGCAGCCAAATCCTTCCGCAATCTGATTCCTTCCGCAGTGCATCACGGCCGTCCATCCTCCAAGTGATCCCGCAACGTTCCAGCTCCAAGCCGTGATCGGAATCCCAGCGGCCATCGTCCGGATCCACCTCCCAAGTGTCCAACCCGCATCTCCTCCGACCCAGCAATCTCCCAACGCCCATCAAGCCGTGATCGGCTCCTCCCAGCATCCGTAGCTCCATTCCGTCGATCCCACGGCGCCCTCCAAGTGATCCCACAGCCCTGAGTCCGTGATCAACGTCCCAGCTGCTCGTGAAGCCCCGTTGATCGTGTCTGCCTTCTTCTTCCATCCCGGAACTCCAGCACCCCAGCCATTTCGTGATCAGCATCCCTCTTCCATGATGCAGCAGCGCACGATCCTCCCGGGTTCTTCCGCTCGACCCAACGCATTCACAGCAGCCTCCAATGCCCGATTGCAAGCCGCTTCCTTCCGCGATCCATCCCAGCATCAGCGCCCCTGCATCGCGTCCCTTCCCAGATCAGCCATCCGTGAAGGAAGCCCCAGCGATTCCATGATCCAAGTAGCATCCCAACCTCCACCGCGTCCGCCCTCTCCTTCCTCCCATAATCCAGCCATCCACGTGCTTGCTGGGGATCTATATAAGGGAGCCATCGGCAAGGGAGGAGGGTGTGCTCGGTTGGGCCAAAAATTAAAACAGGGGAGGAAGCTCTGTTTTGGGGAAGAAAAGAAAAAGAAAAAAACGAGAGAGTATTTTATTTGTTTTGGTTTGAGTTTTATGAGAGCAATGTGTTTTTTTTTTTTAGTTTGAGTTTTAATTGAAAGTCTTATGTTGAGAGGTTTTGTTTTAAGTTTTAATTTTAGAGAGTTTTATTTTGGTGGAGAGTTTTACTTTTAAGATTTTTTATTTATGTTGCAATTTTAATTTCTTTTATGAAATACACTAAATCTTCTTTCATGCAATTTATGTTCGCTTCAATCTTCTTAGTTTCATCCATTTTAATTTATGCCAAAGCTCTTCTTTGATTAATTAAATATATAAATGCTTTTCGAATCTAAGTACCTGTTGGAAACCCGCCCATGCCGCTGATATTTCAAAAATTAAATCAGATGGCAGCGGAAGAGGCATGTGCGGGATCGACGTTCATCGCATGAACGTTGTTTCGAGACCTTTCGTAATTAGGTAAGAATTAAAACTTTTAAAACTAATAGGAAGATCAAATCTTCACCTTGCGCGGATAGATGATCACCGCAAATCTGAATTCGTGGTTTTGGAAGAGGGTTCGCTTGAAGCCGTTCAAACGTCCGGCCTCTACGGGTATCCACACGAAGCAGGATCTGATCCAAGCTCTCTATCTCACCGGGGTGCTAGCTCCCTTGCAGAGATAGCTTTTGATGGCTGATCTCCTCTCTTTCAATCAACCCTTGATTGCACTTGAGAGGAGGAAGAAGAAGGAGGAACTCAAGGATGAAGAACACAGCTTCTGCAGCCTTCTTTCTTTTCCCTGCGTTAGAAGAAGGATTGGAGGAAGAGGATGACGCCAACGCTTGGACTTTGCTCTCCCTTTGCTTGCGGCTGAACCAAGAGAGGAGAGGGGCTGGTGGCGGCAGCAAGAGGGGGAAGAGAGCTCACCTCTAGGGCGCCGGCCCTAGGTCTCTTTTTATAAGCATCAAGGGCTCCTACAAGTTAGGAGCCCTTGACAGCCTTCTTTCTTTGGAGCGCCGGCCACCTTCTCTCTTCTTGTCGCCCTAAGCAATTGGAGAGGGGCTGATGCCCCTCTTAGTTGGTTAACCTAATCCTCTTCCAAAGAGGATTAGGTGCCTCTCTCATGGTTTCATCCTAATCTAATTAGGATTAGCCAATTTGGGTTCAATCTATGCTAGTCCCAATCCAATTAGGACTTGAATGAATCATGACTCAATTGAACTCTTCAATCCTAATCCAATTAGGAGTCATGTTGATTCATTAGATTATTAATTAGTTTAGACTTAAGGAATCCTAATCCAATTAGGATATATTTAATTTTAGTCCTAATCCAATTAGGACTCTAATTTGAATCCAAAGTCCTAATCCGATTAGGACTCTAGGAATCCTGCCCGAAGTATGATTCTTGTTTCAAGTCCAATTAATTAATTCCCTTTTCTTCTTCAACTTCTTATCAATCAAATTGATTTCTTGTGATTCCTAATCACGATTTCAACCATCGGATCGGTCAATACTTCTAGTGTGTGTGACCCCATAGGTTCTATTCTGACTGGTAGTGAGATATATTGTGATCTCTATCTCAATATCATTGAAAACTCCTTTCAATGGGTTGGAACGATTCCAACTCAACTCATTAGGGTTTATCGATCATCAAGATAATCCCTATGAGTCCCACCATCCACCAGTGACACTTAGCAGCATGTAGTGGCCACCCAGCAGAATGGAATGATGAACCTCTAGGTGCAGTTAACATGTGATACAGTCCTACTATCGTGGATCCTTACAGGACGGAGGTCATGGACAACTCGTCAAACCCCATCGTTTGTCATATGTCAAGATTTATTCGACTTGAGTTCGATAGTGGAAAACTCTTTTTCCACTTTAGATTACTGCCCTGGCCAAGGTCTTAGAACTCAGTCTAACAAATCACATAGGATCACTCCTCTTCTATCAAGGTCGATAGATTCCTTATAAGTGCATACCCTACTCCTACAGTGAACCTACTGCAGCCAATCTACACTGCATGGACCCATATGGCTAGAGACCATGTATGTGTGCAGTCAAACTACAATAACCTCACTGTGAGTAGCCGAAGCACCGCAGGTCAAAGGACCAGTCACACTACTGCAACATCAAGCAAGTCACTGACGAGTGGATAGACATCCAAGTGACTTCTTGTCTTGGTCACGCTCAGTACCCTTGTTCTCTAACAAGCACGTGCACTATCACTTCAGTGTCCCTACACTGTGGACTCAAGTCTCGTCCATCCAGAAGGAAAGTGATCTGTGCACTGATCGGATCGATCACCGTCCTCGTGATGATCCATTGATCAGGAGCATTTAGAAATTAATCACCAATGATACATGGCTCAAATTCTCAACTCTTGAGAATATGTATCATCATCTTATTAATTTCTTGGACGATTCATAGACACATAAACAATATGAATGAAAAGATGCCTTTTATTTATTCAATAATAAATAGTCAAGTACAAAATTATGTCCCTAGAATCAACAATGTGTCAGCCAAATTGGCTTCTAGGGCATACATCTAACAATCTCCCACTTGCACTAAAGCCAATTGGTCATATATCTTAGGCCCATGTTCTCAAGGTGGGCTTCAGTCTTTTGCTGACTCAGCTGCTTAGTGAATGGGTCTGCCACGTTATCCGCGGAGTCTACTCTCTGCACCTCTACATATTTCTTCTCTACATAGTCGCGTATGAGGTGAAAGCGCCGCTCTATATGCTTAGACTTCTGATGAGACCTTGGCTCCTTAGCAAGAGCTATGGCGCCATTATTATCGCAGTAGAGTGTTATGGCATCTGATGTCATCACATCCAACTCTGCAATGAATTTCTTGAACCATAAGCCTTCCTTAGCAGCTTCAGAGGCGGCGATGTATTCAGCTTCCATAGTAGAATCAGCAATGATCGGTTGTTTAGAACTCTTCCAATTCACCGCACCACCATTGCACAAGAACACGTATCCAGATGTTGACTTCCTGTCATCGACATCAGTCATGAAGTCTGAATCTGTGTACCCTTCTACCTTTAACTCTGATGATCCTCCAAAAACCAAGAATAAATCTTTAGTTCTTCTCAAGTACTTAAGAATATTCTTCACAGCTGTCCAGTGTTCTTCACCTGGATTCGACTGATATCTGCTTGTGACACTCACAGCAAGAGCTATATCAGGTCGTGTACATAGCATGGCATACATGAGGCTTCCTATTGCCGATGCATAAGGAATCTTGCTCATGCGTTGAATCTCTTCAGATGTGTTGGGGCACATCTTCTTGGAGAGATGAATTCCATGCCTTAGGGGTAAGAGACCCCTCTTGGAGTTTTCCATGCTGAACCTCTTCAGCACCTCCTCTATGTACATCTTCTGTGAAAGGCCAAGCATCCTTTTAGATCTATCTCTATAGACCTTTATTCCCAAAATATAGGATGCTTCCCCAAGGTCTTTCATGGAGAATTCTTTTGACAACCAGACCTTAACCTAGGTTAGCATGGGAATATCATTCCCTATTAGGAGAATGTCATCTACGTACAGTACGAGAAAAACGACAGCACTCCCACTAACCTTTTTGTAAACACACGGTTCCTCTTCGTTTTTGATGAAATCAAACGTTTTGATTGCATCATCGAAACGAGTGTTCCAACTCCGAGATGCTTGCTTTAGTCCATAGATGGACCTTTGCAGCTTGCAGACCTTGTGATCTCCATCACTGGAAGTGAAACCAAAAGGCTGTTCCATATAGATATCTTCATCAAGATATCCATTCAGGAAAGCAGTTTTCACGTCCATCTGCCAGATTTCATAATCATGAAATACTGCAATGGCAAGCAATGTTCGGATGGATTTTAGCATGGCTACAGGTGAAAAGGTCTCCTGATAGTCAATGCCTTCGCGTTGACTATACCCTTTCGCCACAAGCCTTGCCTTATAGGTCTCTACCTCTCTATCCGAACCTATCTTTCTTTTGTAGATCCATTTGCATCCAATAGGTACAATACCTTCTGGTGGATCTACTAAGGTCCAGACTTGGTTGGAATGCATGGAGTCTAACTCTGACTTCATAGCTTCCAGCCATTTCTCGGAATCGATATCAGATATCGCCTCGTTGTAGGTTTTGGGATCCTGTATGTGATCCCTATCTTCCACTAGGAACATTTCCTCGGTATCCTCTTCTAGTATACCTAAGTATCTATCGGGAGGATGGGAGACCCTACTAGATCTACGAGGTGGTTGAGGGACATCGTGTACTGGCTCTTTATGAATGGGTTCTATAGGATCCATGACTCGTTGCTTTTCAGAGACTTTCTCTTCAAGCTCAATTTTCCTCCCACTGCCTCTATCAAGGATAAACTGATTTTCCAAGAAGATGGCATGACGGCTCACAAACACATTGTGATCCTCTGAGATGTAGAAATTGTATCCTAATGACTCTTTAGGATATCCTATAAAACGAGCACTTATGGTCCTAGCCTCTAACTTGTCCGCCTGTAGTCGCTTGACGTGGGCCGGACATCCCCAAATCTTGAGATGACCCAGACTTGGTTTCTTACCATGCCATATCTCATATGGTGTGGTAGGAACGGATTTAGAGGGAACTCTTATTCAATAAATAAATCGCTGTGAGTAAGGCATCTCCCCAAAGGAACATAGGTAAATCAGTGAAGCTCATCATGGACCTGACCATATCCAATAGGGTCCGATTCCTCCTCTCTGACACCCCATTGAGTTGAGGTGTACCCGGAGGTGTCCATTGTGAGACTATGCCATTTTCTTTGAGATAGTCCCGAAATTCTCTACTAAGGTATTCTCCTCCTCGATCTGATCGAAGAGCCTTAAGAGGTTTTCCAGTTTGTTTTTCTACTTCATTCTTGAACTCTTTGAACTTTTCAAAAGAGTCAGACTTGTGTCTCATAAGATACACATACCCATACCGTGAATAATCATCGGTAAAGGTAATGAAGTAAGAATAACGTCCCCTGGCTAGCACATCGAATGGGCCACATACATCTGTATGTATTAGGGTAAGTATTTCAGTGGTCCTCTCCCCATGTCCTACAAAGGGCAGTCTAGCCATTTTTTCTTGAAGACAGGACTCGCAAACTGGATATGACTCGGAAGTCAATGAGCCGAGAAGCCCATCTTTATCCATTTTGTTCATCCTATCCTCTCCAATATGGCCAAGTCTGAGGTGCCACAAATATCTTTGGTTTATCTCATCTCTGGATCTTTTGGATCCTTTGGCACTCATATCTTGCTCGGTAACATTCACAGATACATCCATATGTAAATGATAGAGATTGTCGATCATGAAACTACGTGCGACTATTTTATTTCTTAAATAAATAGAACAGCAGTCTTTGTCAAATGTAAAAACATGACCTTCCTGTGCTAGACATGAAACAGAAATCAAATTTCTGCTAGCAACAGGTACATAATAGCAGTCTCTAAGTATTAAACTAAATCCAGACGGTAGTCGCAGATGGTAGGTGCCCACAGCCACAGCAACAACTTTTGCCCCGTTGCCAACCCTAAGGGTTACCGCACCTTCCGCCAGCCTTCTACTTTCCTTTAGACCCTGCATGGTAGTGCACAGATGAGCACTAGAACCAGAATCTATAACCCAACTAGAAGTAGAAGAAACCGTTAGATTAGTTTCAATTATGAGCAAGTCTATACCTTCTGAAGGTGTGTCACCTTTCTTGTTCTTCAGGCTCTCGAGGTATGAAGGACAGTTTCTCTTCCAGTGGCCTTCGGCATTGCAGTGGAAACATTTTCCTTTGTCGTTAGCCTTTTTCTTTTGAACTTCCTTCTTTGTCTTCTTGTCTTTCTTCTGCTTCTTAGCAGGCTTCTTTTTCTTCCAAGTAGACTTTCTCTTGGAACCAGAAGTCAACTCAGCAGCAAGGACATTGCCCCTTGAACCTTTCAAGGCTCCCTCAGCAGTTACCAACATGTTGATTAGTTCAGTCTTAGTGCATTCAATCTTATTCATGTGGTAGTTCACTATAAACTGACCAAATGAATCAGAAAGTGACTGTAGGATCAAATCCACTTGTAATTCCTTGTGCATGTCCATACCGAGCTTCTCAAGCTCCTCTAGGTCCTTGATCATGGTCAGACCGTGATCATGGACAGACTGCCCCTCGCGCATCTTCGCTTTGAAAAGCCTCTTGGACACTTCAAAACGAGCTGTGCGACTCTGCTCACCATACAACTCTTGCAGGTGTGCCAGTATGTCCCTAGCAGTCTTTATATTTTCATGCTGGCATTGGAGTTCATTAGACATGGATGCCATCATATAGCATTTTACTCTAATGTCATCATCCAACCACTTTTTATGCATTTCACGCTGAACATCAGTAGGACGTGCTGGTAGTGTGGGGATATCTGAATCGAGTATGTAGCCTATCTTCTCACAGTCCAAAACTATTTTGAGATTTCTAAGCCAGTCTTTGTAATTGGTTCCGGTCAGTCGGTTGGTCTCAAGAATACGGGTCAAAAGGGTTTGAAGCTGACATTGTATCTGCAGAGAGTAAAGATTCTAGTTAGACTTTTGTACTTGATCCTAATCTGTTCTAAGGTCTTTTAGAACAAATGTAACTCCCACTATTTTCTCGAATTCCTCACACTCCCCTGGTAGGAAAACGGAAATCCCACACGACTAGGGTTTCTAGTGGGTACTGCGGTCCCACCAATTTACATGCCACCTCACCTAACAGTTATTGGTGACACATAGATGAATGAGTGTACAACTCTTGTACAATGCTTCTCAAGCATGTTGCAGTGTAACTTGGTCTCTAAGCCATGAAGACCTCACCTAACAGTTATTGGTCCCATTTCTTAGTTAAGTCAGACCCACCGTATAACCGTAGGAATAAAGTCGTCATTGGGTCCTCACCTAACAGTTATTGGTGCCCAACCCCACCTTTACCCTACAACATCTCATGTCTATAGAGAGGTCCAGCCCCCCGATGCAACTTGACCACTGTGTCCAGCCGAGACAAATCAACATCAGAAAGGCCTTAGCAGCTCTACTACAGTGGAAGACCTATTGACTTAATATTGGTTAATCAGGTCTTAGTGTTTGCAACTTGAGCCCTTCATAAGAGGTAATCGAACAATTGGCCAGGTAAGCAGGTGGGAGGCTCCCCTTACTCAGAGAGTAAGGTCCTAATTAAGTAACCACCTTTCATGCTTTCCTAGACACCAATTAGATCAATTAATCTAATATGACTTGCTCATGTCGGTTCACTCTCGACTTGATTGAGGAGGTTTTGATTTAGGTCTCAATTGGGTTTGCTACATCACATGTAAACCTATCTACCCGACTCGCATTCACATCTCATGCAAACGGTACATCACAGGCAGTTATAATCGCAGCATCAAATAAAGTTAAACTTTAAATAGGTGATGATCATGGATTCTAATTAGGTCGTATTACAAGCACATGCACATCAATCGATCAAGTGGTCTTCAACTCTTGAATTGGTTCTAAGCCTCCTTGATTCGATCCTTGATCAACTCTTGATCCCATCGCCATCAACCGCTTAGATCACCTTTCATCTCATGCCTTTGCTTTAACTTGATCGTTGATGTACATCACATCACAGAAATACAACCAGATGTAAAATAAAAATAAAAATAAATTACATCTCCTTTTAGGAGGCACGCAGGCCTCTCAAAACATCAAATAAGATGCATGCAAGCATCTGAAAAATTACATGACATCGCAGATCACATCGCAGGTCATTACATTTGATACCAAAAGGGTTTGAATCCTATGATCATCACCGTATGCAACAATTATAATTTTCAGATCTGAAAACTAACTGATTATATCATAACATAGGTCGCTGATCATGCTAATCATGATTCTAAACTTTGTAATCCCATTAACAATGCAATTAGAATCATCTTTTTATCACATAAAAATCAGCATGCAAAAATCAGCACCCCTGAAAAATCTGCATGCAGAATTTTTCAGCATGCATGATCATTCAATTTTCAGATCTAATAAGCCTTTAGATATTTAATTCTTACCTTAATCTACGAAGCCTAGGCTCTGATACTACTGTTGGGAATCCGCCCATGCCGCTGATATTTCAAAAATTAAATCAGATGGCAGCGGAAGAGGCATGTGCGGGATCGACGTTCATCGCATGAACGTTGTTTCGAGACCTTTCGTAATTAGGTAAGAATTAAAACTTTTAAAACCAATAGGAAGATCAAATCTTCACCTTGCGCGGGTAGATGATCACCGCAAATCTGAATTCGTGGTTTTGGAAGAGGGTTCGCTTGAAGCCGTTCAAACGTCCGGCCTCTACGGGTATCCACACGAAGCAGGATCTGATCCAAGCTCTCTATCTCATCGGGGTGCTAGCTCCCTTGCAGAGATAGCTTTTGATGGCTGATCTCCTCTCTTTCAATCAACCCTTGATTGCACTTGAGAGGAGGAAGAAGAAGGAGGAACTCAAGGATGAAGAACACAGCTTCTGCAGCCTTCTTTCTTTTCCCTGCGTTAGAAGAAGGATTGGAGGAAGAGGATGACGCCAACGCTTGGACTTTGCTCTCCCTTTGCTTGCGGCTGAACCAAGAGAGGAGAGGGGCTGGTGGCGGCAGCAAGAGGGGGAAGAGAGCTCACCTCTAGGGCGCCGGCCCTAGGTCTCTTTTTATAAGCATCAAGGGCTCCTACAAGTTAGGAGCCCTTGACAGCCTTCTTTCTTTGGAGCGCCGGCCACCTTCTCTCTTCTTGTCGCCCTAAGCAATTGGAGAGGGGCTGATGCCCCTCTTAGTTGGTTAACCTAATCCTCTTCCAAAGAGGATTAGGTGCCTCTCTCATGGTTTCATCCTAATCTAATTAGGATTAGCCAATTTGGGTTCAATCTATGCTAGTCCCAATCCAATTAGGACTTGAATGAACCATGACTCAATTGAACTCTTCAATCCTAATCCAATTAGGAGTCATGTTGATTCATTAGATTATTAATTAGTTTAGACTTAAGGAATCCTAATCCAATTAGGATGTATTTAATTTTAGTCCTAATCCAATTAGGACTCTAATTTGAATCCAAAGTCCTAATCCGATTAGGACTCTAGGAATCCTACCCGAAGTATGATTCTTGTTTCAAGTCCAATTAATTAATTTCCTTTTCTTCTTCAACTTCTTATCAATCAAATTGATTTCTTGTGATTCCTAATCACGATTTCAACCATCGGATCGGTCAATACTTCTAGTGTGTGTGACCCCATAGGTTCTATTCTGACTGGTAGTGAGATATATTGTGATCTCTATCTCAATATCATTGAAAACTCCTTTCAATGGGTTGGAACGATTCCAACTCAACTCATTAGGGTTTATCGATCATCAAGATAATCCCTATGAGTCCCACCATCCACCAGTGACACCTAGCAGCATGTAGTGGCCACCCAGCAGAATGGAATGATGAACCTCTAGGTGCAGTTAACATGTGATACAGTCCTACTATCGTGGATCCTTACAGGACGGAGGTCATGGACAACTCGTCAAACCCCATCGTCTGTCATATGTCAAGATTTATTCGACTTGAGTTCGATAGTGGAAAACTCTTTTTCCACTTTATATTACTGCCCTGGCCAAGGTCTTAGAACTCAGTCTAACAAATCACATAGGATCACTCCTCTTCTATCAAGGTCGATAGATTCCTTATAGGTGCATACCCTACTCCTACAGTGAACCTACTGCAGCCAATCTACACTGCATGGACCCATATGGCTAGAGACCATGTATGTGTGCAGTCAAACTACAATAACCTCACTGTGAGTAGCCGAAGCACCGCAGGTCAAAGGACCAGTCACACTACTGCAACATCAAGCAAGTCACTGACGAGTGGATAGACATCCAAGTGACTTCTTGTCTTGGTCACGCTCAGTACCCTTGTTCTCTAACAAGCACCTGCACTATCACTTCAGTGTCCCTACACTGTGGACTCAAGTCTCGTCCATCCAGAAGGAAAGTGATCTGTGCACTGATCGGATCGATCACCGTCCTCGTGATGATCCATTGATCAGGAGCATTTAGAAATTAATCACCAATGATACATGGCTCAAATTCTCAACTCTTGAGAATATGTATCATCATCTTATTAATTTCTTGGACGATTCATAGACACATAAACAATATGAATGAAAAGATGCCTTTTATTTATTCAATAATAAATAGTCAAGTACAAAATTATGTCCCTAGAATCAACAATGTGTCAGCCAAATTGGCTTCTAGGGCATACATCTAACAGTACCTGTCTTTTAGTTAGTTTCAATTAGAAAATATTCTCTGGTAGACCAGAGAATCATTCAACATCTCTGACGTAAGGTTTTTCTTTTGTTATTCCAAAATCGATTTTGAATCCGAGTGAATGTTTTAATTTTTATGCAATTCCAATCGCTTCCCTGTGGATCGACCTCTTACGACCACTATTCTTCGAGAAGAAAAGGTAAGAGTATAATTAAATTAAACTTTGTTTGTCGGTTCTAACAACGATCTGTTTAGCGTATTTTTAGGTAAACAAAAATTGGACAACAAAATTTTGGCGTCGTTGCCGGGGAGGTAAATCGAGAAGCAAGAACGATCACGAAGATCAAATCGAATTTTGGATGCCCGAAGTGAACGCACTCCGGTAGTAAGTTTTTTTAATTAATTTTTCTTGTTTTGATTATTTTTAGTTAATAATTTCGTAATTATTAATTTCTAAAATTTAAAATTTGGAATTTAAAATTTTGAAAAAAAAATTAAAAAAAAAATTGCTAGCTCATTGATAGGGTGCAATCCTCCGAGGTTATCATACCTCTATAGTGGCTCCTCACGGAGTAATCTCCAGATCTTATTCAACGAGCATTCGGAGATTGACTGACGCATAAGGATTAATTTTTAATTTACATTCAAGTTATTCCTATATAAAAATTTAAATAAATAAAAACATAAAATTTAAAAAAAAAATAAAGAAAAATAAATATAAAAATAATAATAATAATAATAAATTTTGCTTGCTCATTTAATCAGTACAACCTAATGACATTGCATAAACTTTAAAAAAATCATTGATTATTTGCTGCATTTAGTATTAAGCATTTACATAAAATAATTTAAGGGCAAAATCCATTAAAAAGATAAGATCGGAAAGTCATTACCTGTCCTTAGCCCAAAAATCACCACCTTGCATACATATTCTAAGCCAAATTAAATTAAAATCAATTAGACGTTGGCCTTAGGATTTTCGAGCTCAATTAGGCTCTTGGAAAGAAGCGGCTGAAAGCCACTCCAGTGAGAATTTAGTAATTGGTGATGTCTAAAAAAGTTTTACAACAGTGAGAACTGTTACGGATATTGTGGTATCGGTGTATCCCTTCTGGTACGCCGAAGCCGTGGATACCGGTACAGGCCAGTTCCGGACTCCGTCGCCCCCCGCCGGCCTCTGACGCCCCTCCGCGGCTCTCCGATGGCTACCGAAGGTGGGCTCCCTCCCTTTCTTCCCTGCGCTCTCTCTGGTTCTCTTCTTCTTCCCCGGCTCCGGCGGGGAAGAGCTTCTCGGTTCGTACCGCCCGGAGCACGGTACGAACCGGAACCGTACCGGTCTGGTAGGCAACCGGTATGCCTAACGGATCCGGTACGGCGGACCTTAGTCTATACACTCTCTAAGTTGGATTCGAGAAGGAAATAATCTTCTTATTCTTTGTCTCTTTGGGACCATATCTTCTGTTTGGGCTGCTCGAGCATAGTTTCTCCGAGCTGATGAGATCATCCCTCCCACCATAGGTCCACCAGAGATTGTGTTGATCACTCCTACTATTGGTTGGTTATTGTTCTACTGCTTGGAGGTGAGCCGATCCCAGCCAACATTGTCTCGATCCTGCTGATCATTTACATAGCGGCTAAGGTGCCCTCACCAGTTATGGGCCCTGATTTCATTATTGTGATGCAGGCACTTCTCGGTGTCATGCCTATAGTCTTGATAGAATTTGCAATACTTCCACCAATCCCTTTTGCTTTCTAGTGCCTTCATCCTTTAAGATCACTTTAGATAGCCTCGATTCTCAAACTCTATGAGGATCTGCACCCTGAGAGTGTTGAGAGAAGTAGACCTCTCAAACTTTTGATGCGGGCTTCTTGATCAACAGGAGATTCCTTTATCTCGCCTAGGACTTCTCTTCGGCTCCTCCTTTTCTTCTCAGCTCCTTTTCTTCTTCTTTCTAAGGTTATCTCTAGCTGACTCCTGCTAAGCTACCATTGCCTCCTCGGCATTAATGTACTTCTCGACCCGGATGAGAAGTTCTACAAAATCTATCAAAAACTTCTTCTCCAATGAGAAAAGAAATAGAGAAGGCCTTAAACCCCTCTTCATGGCAGTCATCGTGGCTGAGTGGTTTAGGTAGCAAATCTCTAGAGTGATCGCATTAAAGCACTTGACATAGTCTCTGGCTGACTCCCTTTCCCTCTATTTAATAGCAAAAAGACTCTCTGAGCCTCTCCTCTACCTCTAAATGCTAATGAAATAGATAGCAAACTGTTGAGCTGCTCGAAAGAGCGGATGGAGCCCAGCTGGAGACCGAAGTACCAAAGTTGAACTACATTTCGAAGTATTGCTGGAAATGCAACATGACACTACGTCAGTGGCGCCCTGAAACATCATGAGAGCTTTGAAGCTCTCCAAGTAGTCCAGAGGATCTAAGGTGCCATCACAGGTCTCTGACTGACGCATTTTGAACCGTGGTGGGAGAGGCTCCTCCATGATCTTTCATGAAAAGGAGGGCTCGGTAAACTCCAACTCATCTCCGAGCCCATGGTTTCTTCCCTTAGAGCCTTGAAGTGGTTGTTCATCTCCTCGATCTTTTGATCAAGGTTGGCCTCCCTTCTGAAAATCCTTTCTAATCGATGAGGGGAGGAGTCGCTTAAAGTTGAATCCTCTTTATTAGAATGTGGGCTCCGAGAATGGCACCTTCTATCTAATCTTGGAGTCTGTGGATAAGAGTAATGGCTCTATTATACAAGGATATGAATGATGGCTTGATTTTTGACCTGTTGTAGGTTGTTGACAATTCCTGTAAGAGCCTCAACTTGCTAGAAGAGAAGATTAAACTATTCGGCATTGATGACCCTAGTTGTTGGTTGAGAGCCCTTTAGAGGCTAAACTCTCTATGGGTTTTGACGGGAGGCATCTAATTCTGAGCATGCCTCTCGCTAAGCAGCGATATGTGCATCTTGAGCTCCTTTGGACTTCATTATGGCGACATTTCTTAAATCTCCAAAATAAGTTTAAACCCTTCCTCTAGCACCAACTTGCTGCAGCCAAAATCTGAGCTAAAGGCAAACCTCAAACCGTTGAGGTTGTATGAGCTCCAAGATGATGAGGTCAGACAAGTTTCGAGGTGAAGAGATAAGCTAGAGAACGATTGATGGTGGTTGAGCTCGGATGGAAGGGCTGACAATAGCAGTCCGACCTAAAAAAAGAAAAGAAAGTCCACTTACCAGAATTTGTCGGATGGGGGATCCTTCGATGACTAGTCAAGCAGGGTTTTGGCAGAAACAATGAAGATTTGAGAGAGTGGCAGAATGTAAGACAGCTTGAAAAAGCATTCTTGGAGGCCTCCTTGGCAATGTTTATATAGAGCAAGGGTTAATGCCCATTATCGACTAAGGTGGAAGTGGGCTTAACTGCTCGGTAATGATCCACACATTGTACAGGTCGCTGATCTCAATCATGTAGATCGTACGGTAACTGCCCAATCATGCAGGACAAGTTGTAACCGTCTCATAACATGCCCCATAAATGGCAGGATCATGATTATGCCTTTGACGGTAAATGCACTTTGAATGGAAGACATATGGCTCACTACCATCGATAAGCTAGTCTGCTCAAGTCGGTATGATGGTTCTGCTGGGATTTATATCCTAAATGTCAATCGTCAGCATATTGATGATTGAATTTTGTAAATGAATTGACAAATTAATAAAGTGTTATTTGGCATTATTCATCATTTCATCTTCAAATGAACTCTTATATGATGAAGTCCTTAGGATTTATATTATGATAAAGAAGGATTTATCTTTGAGTCGTTAAACTTGTTCGCGACCAAATGATATGTTGTTACTAGGACGACAGCATTATCGAGATTAGGTCGTTGTGTGACATATACGTTGGTTGTCCTCTTAACCAGAAAGTATGGAGACACTGGTATGCCACATAGGTGAAGTGTAGGAGTATATTTCACTGAACATGACCAATTCCGGAATGCTCTACTGTCGAGAGATGTTCCGAGTGGATGTGGGTATAAGTTTGGCCCTCTGACCTGAGACCGCAACCTGTGACTAGCAAGCAACTCACTATACTTTGGTACCGGACTATCTGAATTTCTAATTCAGTGACGGAAGGTCACTGGGTGCAGTCAAGTACTTGCATAGTCAGTTGTGAGTCAAGATGGAATTGACCCCTTCTGAAAATAGGAGATAATGTCTTGTGATTAATTTAACAAAATCTTGGCCAGGGTAATCCCAGTGAGGAGTCATGGGATATCTAAAGTTAATCACATAATGGATGTACTAATTATAAGGTTGACAGTGAGCTCTAAGTCATCCTGGCATTAGGAGTCAAAGGAATTGAATTATACAGTAACCATAGTCCAGGGTTCCAGAATATTTGCTTCGCATATATTCAGCCTATCCGGACATCGGGTACCATTGCTAGATGGTCACATCGATTAGTGTAGGAAGTCGTTCCTATACTACCGGCCTAGGTTCGAACCTATGAGGTCACATGCATAGAAGATTCCTGATTGATCAAGAAGGCTGATGAATGATTAAGAATCATTCAGGGATAATTTGGTCAATTTGATTCGCAAATTATCTTATAAAATAATTAAAGTAATTATTGGAGGATTAATTATTAATTAAATTACTAATAAACTCAATTTGATTGAGTAATTGTGCTAAGGATGAGCCAAATTGAATTGGATTCAACTTTGGGCTCAATCAGGGTTTTGACCTGATTGGATTAGGTCGGAACCAAAAAGGACTTAAGCTGATCAAATTAATTTTAAATTAATTTGTGCTTAATTGGAGATTTACCTAATTGGATTAGGTCCAACACAAAGTAATTAATTCAATTTGATTGAGTTTGGATGAGCCAAAAATTGAATTGGATTCAATTTGAGCTCAATCAGGGTCTGACCTGATTAGATTGGGTTCAACCAAATTGTTTTGTTTTAATCCGGGTTTGACCAAATTTGATTAGGTGCAACCCAATAGGATTAGGCTCAGATGATGTGGCAATTAGTGGTGACATGTAATTGGATTTCATAAATTTTAAATAAACCAAAATTATTGTATGGCGCATGGATCCATTGCTTGACACATGGCGACATTATTTGTTGTTTGAATTTGAATTCAAACAATAAGCAATATATTAAATGATTTCATACATCAAATATCTTCCCTAGCTGGTGTGTGAACCTCTGAATCATTTAAATTCAAATTTCAAATGAAATATATGCAACAAGAGGAAGGAAAATTCTGCTGCATGGATTTCAAATTCCTCCCCTCTTGCACATGTGTTTAAAATTTGAATTTAAATCAGATTTGGTTAAGATCTGATTTGGGTTGTTCCTATTCTTTTGCATGTGCCAACTAAAGGAGGTTTTCTGAAGATAAATTTCGAATTTTGAATGAAAATTCGGAGGCCATTAAAAGGGGTCAAACATAGGCACCGAAAACACATCCATTGCAGCCTTCTTCCTCACACGCCTCCTCCTCCTCTTCTTCTCCATTTTAAATAGGATTTTTAGGATGAATATCTAGAAGATTCAAGATCAGATCTGAGTCCTCTACTTCCCTTACAAACCTCATCTCCATCTGCTTCAAGATGATTGATCAAGAGTTGATTGAATCCCGGCGAGCAGATTTCAGTTTTCAAGTGTTCTGCAGCTGCTAGCACTGTTGCGGAAGAAGATCCTTCAGGGCTTCGCGTGTACTTCTCGTAGAGGCCATTCGTGTGCGTGGCTGCAAAGTCAAGGATCAGATCCACAACTTTCATCCATTATAAAAGGTATTAATCTAGCATTAATCATTTAGTATGGTGTCAAGATCTAGGTCTGATTCCCTGAGGTTTTACCCTCTTTTGGGGCTCCTCACGGAGATATCTCCAGAATCCATTCGATGGATATTCAGAGATTAATTGGAATAGAGTTCTTAAGTTTCAGATCTGATAGTTAATCATGTATAAAAGTTTTAGCATAATTGTTTAAACGATTCCGGCATAATCCTATGTGTTCTTAATGTGCTGATTTCTAGATTTGATCTTGTAAGCATGCATGAATTAAATTGTTTGATTCATTTTTCCGCTACGTTTTTGAAACTTAAAAAGAACTACGTGTGGCTTGATCCCCCTTGTGAAGTGGTACGTAGGCAACCCGATCAGGTTCAGCCATGGTTTTCCAAAAAAAAAAAAAAAAGTCAGCATGCTAAACACCGAAGAACCTAGGATGCACTTTCAGGTTCAAATCAGCAACTTGGCCGATGTCGAGGTTAGTAGCAAAGCCGATATCAAGGTCGGTAGCTCGTCCGACTGCTGTGGTTGGTGGCTCGATCAGCTGTTTAGGTTGGTAGCTCAGTTCATGCCGAGGTCATCACCTCGATCTGTTGCCATGGTCGGGCTGATGAATATATATGTATTAGTTGGTACAGCCTAATGCTTGATATTTATACTACATGGATTATTCTACAACCGTATATGTCAAGCCTAGAGGTTCCTTCCGAATCTGATTTGGAGTGGAAATTAGGATAACACATCAATATATTAACATTTCTTAATAGGAATTGGCAACAACACAAAGCCAGTTGATCTAAAAAGTAGATCCCAAAATATAAATTATGGTACATAACATGCTTGAATATAAGTTTTTATCTTGATTTTGAAGGTCAGTAGTGGGATCAACACGCATGATGATGAAGCCTAACTCTTTTCCTTCCTAGATTCTATATAAACTTTTATTTGAGAGTATGTCATCTGAGTTAAAGCCTCTCGCTTTTAGGTTACATATTTCGACTGTTTTGACCAGATTAGATTACATATTATATTATTTTAGACTGTTTTGACTAGATTAGATTGCATGCTTTGACTGTTTTTTTTAGAACACATCAGACTGGAAGCATTCTGAGAAATGTTGCATCTAACTTTAGGATACCCTGCATGAGATTCAAAACATCTACATACATTCCTCATCAAAAAGAGACAAGAGAGATACCAAACTAAGCTACTATTAGATCAGTTACTAGTTTTCATTTTGGAGCTACAACTTCTTTTTTTATTTTTTTTCCTTTTCTTTCTTTTTTTCCCTCTTTTTCCCCAGTCATAAGCATTGTCTTCCTTGGGCCAGACCTCAGGCTTACACTAGTCTACAAAAGTATATGCGGTTTGGATTGTGGGAAAAATTAATGGCACACGGTTTATTGGACCGTGTGCGCATTTGAAAAAAAGAAAACGCCCATTGGGCGTTTTCCTTTTGGATTAAACGGGCGAGCCCGCGGGCGCTTTAAGGAAGGATTTACATGTGCACGCGGCCGGTCTCGGGCCGTGTGCGCGTTTGAGAAAATGGAAACGCCCAACGAGCGTTTTGCTGGGAATTAAAAGAGCCAGCGCCCACATGCGCATTTGAGGGAAAAAAAAAGGAAATGGCCGCAGGCGATACGCGTTTGAAAACGGACACGTTTGAAAACGCGTCCGCAAAAGACCATTTTGCCTCCGTTAAAAATTCCTATATAAACCCCTCTATTTCAACTCTTTTGGAATACAAAAAATTATAGAAAAATAGTAGAAAAACTCTGGAGAAATTCTTCCTCCTCTTAGCCACTTTTACTTTTTGTTTTTATATATTTATTCAGTTTATTTTATTCTTTTCATTCCGCTTTTTGCTGGATCTACAAGTCTGATCGGGTTCGCTTTGACTTCTTCCGAGACGTGCCGAAGAAGAAGTTGTAGGGTCGTCGTATCTCAGAGGAGGATTGCCGGGAGACCCGTACGTGGGGGTAAATACTTCTTTGGGACAGCGTCTACGCGCTTCGACCTACCTTCAATTAGGCTACTTTCTTCTACCTTTATTTTTAATTTAATATTAGTAGATTTGTAGGATTTGAAATTCTATGATATAAATTTATTAAATGCATAGATTTATATTGTGCTAGAATAAGTTTATTTTGCATTAAAATAAAATTATGTGGATGTCGAATAATATACATGTACATTATTCCCTTTAAGATTTTCTATTAATTGAATTTATAGATTTATTTGTTTATTTAGATAATATATTGCTAACAATCCAAAGAAGTATTTGTTTATTTTTTGTTAGTAATATATAATTCATTAAATCCTTTATTACAATTGTGGTATATTAGATTTTAATTGCAATAATTATTTTTGCTAGCACATAATTAATAATAAATTATTCTAAAGAGGTAATAATTTGTTTAACCTCCAAGAGGTTTATTATACCTCTATTTGGACTCCTCAAGGAGTAATTTTCAGATTCCATTCAAACGAAAAATTCGAAAATGGGTTAATACATAATAATTAATTCAATAAATTGACTTATTAAATCTCAATCAATTATTCTAATAAAGGAATAAATCTTTTAATTCGTTGAATTGACATTTTAGATCTTAATTACAATAATTGATTTGCCATAAAATTAGTAATCAATTATTCTAATAAGGCAATAAATCAATTCTAACATATAATTCATTGAATTGACATTTTAGATCTCAATTAAAATAATTAATTTGCAGCTACTAAATTTAGTAATCAATTGTTACTAATTCGGAAAAGTCAAACGGAAAATTCAAAAGTTAGTTAATCCCTAATAACAAATTTAAGTTTGCACTTAGATTATTCTAAAAATTGAATTTGTGTGATTTCTAGTGATTATATCTACTAACTAATAGTGTCTAAGAAAAGCTTGTCAAAAAGGCATACATGCCTAAGAAATGCTGGTACTTAAGTGAGCCTAGTGCTCCACCACCGATCTGGAGCTGATCTGGCTATTAGTTTTTTGGATATATCAATTAGACATCCAAAGTTCAATATAAATATTAGTGCAATCTTTTGACATAGATTTTTTTCCTTCATTCAGGTTTATGTCTCTATTCTGTAAACCTGATCCTATGGCCTCAAACACTAGTGACCATCTTAGTGACAAATCTGAAAAATTTGATGGCCATAACTTTAGAAGGTGGCAGAACCAAATGCGGTTCTGGCTCACCACATTAGGGTTAATCTCAGCCATAGGGAAAAGTACTACGGAAGTTGATAACGGGTCCAAACCAACTACCTCTTCCAACACTGAACATTCTGCCTCCACTAGCACACCCTCTAGGACATCTGATGAGATAGATTATCATTGTATCCATAGAATCCTAGGTGCTCTTTCTGAGAGGCTGTATGATATCTATTACACAGCCAAGAGTGCCAAAGAACTCTGGGACACCCTAGATAGCAAATATGGTCTTGATGATGCTGGGGTAAAGAGGTTCAAGGCCTCCGACTTCAATAATTTTAGGATGGTGGACTCAAAGCCTATGAATGACCAGATCCATGATTTTGAAATCCTGATCCACCAGCTTAGGGCTAATAGAACCAATTTGGATGAATCATTCCAGGTAGCCTGTCTGATAGATAAACTACCTACTTCCTGGTCTGATTTTGCTAAAACCCTGAGCCATACCCAAGGAGTTCTCACCCTAACCCAAGTCTTGAACTCCATTAGGATTGAAGAGCAGCACAGGCTCAGGAATAATACCTCTACTGGATCCAAGAATAATGCATATAATATAGAGGCCCCTCATAAGAAAAATCAGAATCGACCCTTCCGTAAGAATTTCAAAAAGAAATCCTACAACCCTAGAAACCCTAACCACCACTACAATGGGAAACCTATTCAATCCCAGGAGCAGAAGAAGAAAAAAGAGGAAGATGGTGCTCGTTTCTGTTATGTGTGTGGTCGGACCAACCATTTGTCTTCCAGTGCTTCTATAAGAAAACTGCACCTCTTCAATCTAAGAAGAAGGGTCCACACACAACCAGTGCTCAAGTTAACATGGTGACTTCCGGCGCTGGCTCCTCTGAGACAGCTTTCAGGTCTGTTTTCTTCACTCCTAAAGTTAACATAACTTTACAAGCACTTGATTAGTGGATTGATACCGGAGCTGGTATTCATATTTGTTCGGATCACTCCTGATTTTCTTCTTACCAGATCTCAAGTGGAGAAGCTGTGATCATGGCAAACAGCTCGGAGGCGCGTGTGCTAGGAGTAGGATGTGTGGACTTAAAGCTTTCCTCTGAAAAAGTCCTGTCCCTGCACGTCGTCCAACATGTTCCAGTTGTTAGGAGAAAACTCATTAGTGGTTCCTTGCTTGTCCAGCAAGGCTTTCGTCTTGTTTTTGAGTCCAATAAGGTTGTAATTTCTCATGGTGTAATGTTTATTGGAAAATGATTCCTTAGTGAAGGATTGTTCAAGTTGAATATAATAGCTCCTTCAAGAAATGAAAATCCTTTGATTATGAATATAAAACCTCCTTCTATTTGGCATGGTAGATTAGGTCATATAAATTATAATTCAATTAAGCAACTTATGAACCTAAATCTAATATCAAAGAGTGATATTAAGAACTAAGAGAAATGTCAAATTTGTGTAGAAGCCAAACTCCCTAAGAAGCTTTTTAAATCTGTTAATAGGGATTCTGATCTATTAGAGTTGATCCATAGTGATGTTTGTGACTCTGGTAGAACTTCTAGGGAAGGTAACAGATACTTTGTAATATTTATAGATGATCTATCGAAGTTCTGTTACATCTACCTAATTAAAACCAAGGATGAGGTGCTCAGCAAATTTAAAATTTTTAAGATCGAAGCTGAGAACCAATAGGAAAAGAAAATTAAAATCCTTAGATCAGATCGGGAAGGTGAATATACATCCAATGATATAACTCAATTTTGTGAAGATCATGGAATCATTCATGAAGTGACTGCTCCCTATTCTCCCCAATCAAATAGAGTAGCAGAAAGGAAGAATAGGACTTTAATGGATATGGTGAACTCCATGCTTATAAGCTCAGGAGTGCCAAAAAATTTATGGGAGGAAGCTCTAGTTTCAGCCTGTTATATCCTTAATAGGATTTCCTCTAAAAATAATAATCTAACCCCATATGAAGTTTGGAAACATAGAAAACCTAATCTTAGCTATTTGAAAGTGTGGGGGTGCTTGGCAAAAGTAAAAATACCTAATTTTAAGAGAAAGAAAATAGGGCCTAAAACAGTGGATACCATATTCATAGGTTATGCAGCCAATAGTAATGCCAATAGATTTCTGGTGATAAATTCAGAAGTAAGTGATATTAGTAACAACACCATAATAGAAGCCAGAGATGCCACATATTTTGAAGACACCTTTCCACTTAGGACTAAAATAGATAGCGGTATAGCTAGTAGCTCTAATAGAACAAGGACAAGAGAAATAGAAGTAGAAGCAGAACCTAGGAGGAGTAAGAAATCCAGGATAGAGAAAACATTTGGAGATGACTTCTATACCTTTCTTATAGAAGACTCTCCAACTACCTTTGAGGACACAATGAAATCCTTGGATTCACCTTTTTGGAGAGAAGCTGTGGACAATGAGATACAGTCAATTAGCCAAAATCATACTTGGAAATTGACTGATCTTTCTCCTGGTTGTAAAACTATAGGGTGCAAATAGATCTTTAAGAAGAAACTTAGGCCTGATGGCTCTGTAGATAAATTTAAGGCTAGATTAGTTGCCAAGGGTTTTACTCAGAGATCTGGGGTAGATTTCTTTGATGTTTATGCACATGTAGCTAGGATTACTACTATTAGGGTCCTTATAGCATTAGCCTCCATTCATAGATTAGTGATTCATCAGATGGATGTTAAGACAGCTTTTCTAAATGGAGACTTAAATGAAGAAATTTATATGGACCAACCAGAGGGATTTAAAATTTCAGACCAAGAAAATAAAGTTTGTAGACTAGTCAGATCTCTCTATGGTCTTAAACAAGCACCCAAGCAATGTCATTTGAAATTTGATAAAACCATAATGACATTTGGATTTGAAATCAATAGCACAGACGAATGTGTATATCATAAGAGAGTTACACACAAATTTGTGATCTTGTGCCTCTATGTAGATGATATACTGATCTTTGGGACAGATCTTCAGATAATTGATGAAGTAAAACAATTTTTAAGTCATAAGTTTGATATGAAAGACTTGAGACAAGCTGACTTAATTTTAAATACCAAAATAATTAGAAGTGCAAATAGTATTGAGTTATCCCAAAATCATTATGTTGACAAGATACTCAATAAATTTAATTATTCCGATTGTCAGCCTGTCTCTACTCCATTGATCCCTCTACTTATCTTAAGAAGAACTTAGGAACTTCTGTCCTTCAAAGCCTATATGCTCAAATCATAGGATTAGAGAGGATCCTTAGGTATCTTAAGGGTACCAAGTCCTATAGTTTGCGCTTTAGTGGATTTCCAGCTGTTCTAGAAGGCTATAGTGATGCCAACTGGATCAGCGACACCTTAGATGTTAAATCCACCATAGGATATGTCTTTCTTTTAGGAGGAGCTGTTGTGTCTTGGAAATCTACCAAACAAACTTTGATATCTAGGAGTACCATGGAGTCTGAACTGATAGCTTTAGACACTACTAGCATTGAGGCTGAGTAGCTCAGAGATCTACTAATAGATCTTCCTGTAGATGAGTCACCTTTACCACCTGTCTCCTTACATTGTGACTGTAAATCTGCAATAGATAACTGCAACCAAGAAAATGCCAATGTAAAAATGAATAGGCACTTAAAAGTGTGTCATAAATCATTAAGATATAAATTGAAAAATAATATTATTGCATTGAATTTTGTAAAATCATAAACTAATTTGGCTGATCAGCTTATAAAAAGTTTATCTATAACAGTGGTTCTAGAGTCGTCGAGGGGGATAGGGCTTAGCCCATAAAGATAGATCACCGCGGTGGGAACCCAATCTTAAAAGGTTCAATGGGTAGAAACAAACCGGAGTGTGACTAAGAGGAGCATTATTTCATGTTTTTCTCATCCCTATGGCGCTAGTGCTTATAAAAGTAAGCGGTAGGATGAGTTCGTTTGTATAACTCTTAATGAGTCCGAGATCCAAGAGGTAGGAGCTTCCTTGCTAGCCTACTTATTAGGACTCACCTATATGTGCAGTCGTGAGGCGCGATTATGGAAAATGGGCGATTTCCTAAAAAACACATGATAGATACCTGCGCAAGGCCATAATAGCGCAACCCGCTTAGAACCCAGATCGGGCTATATTATGTGTGCTGTTGATTTAATCTGAGCCATGGACCGAGGTTCAAGGTTAAGACCACCTTAGCTCCACAGATGTAATCAATTGTCACTAAGTGAAGGTTCGAACCGAAAGGTACCTATACCTATTACATAATATAAGATATCCAGCATTTTGTTTTGATTTTAAAATTATTTAAAAAATTAATTTTTGTGGGGGATTGTGGGAAAAATTAATGGCACGCGGTTTATTGGACCGCGTGCGCATTTGAAAAAAAGGAAACGCCCATTGGGCGTTTTCCTTTTGGAATAAATGGGTGAGCCCACGGGCGCTTTAAGGAAGGATTTAAATGTGCGAGCGGCCGGTCTCGGGCCGCGTGCGCATTTGAGAAAATGAAAATGCCCAACGGGCGTTTTGCTGGGAATTAAAAGAGCCAGCGCCCACGTGCGCATTTGAGAAAAAAAAAAGGAAATGGTCGCGAGCGTTACGCATTTGAAAACGGACACGTTTGAAAACACATCCGCAAAAGACCATTTTGCCCCTGTTAAAAACCCTATATAAACCCCTCTATTTCAACTCTTTTGGAATACGAAAAATTACAGAAAAATAGTAGAAAAACTTTGAATTCTTCCTCCTCTTAGCCACTTTTAATTTTTGTTTTTATATATTTATTTAGTTTATTTTATTCTTTTCATTCCGCTCTTTGCTGGATCTACAAGTTCAATCAGGTTCGCTTTGACTTCTTCCGAGACGTGCCGAAGAAGAAGTTGTAGAGTCGTCGTATCTCAGAGGAGGATTGCCGGAAGATCCGTACGTGGAGGCAAATACTTCTTTAGGACAGCGTCTACGCGCTTCGACCTGTCTTCAATCAGGCTCCTTTCTTCTACCTTTATTTTTAATTTAATATTAGTAGATTTGTAGGATTTGAAATTCTAAGATATAAATTTATTAAATGCATAGATTTATATTGTGCTAGAATAGGTTTATTTTGCATTAAAATAGAATTATTTGGATGCCAAATAATATACATGTACATTATTTCCTTTAAGATTTTCTATTAATTAAATTTATAGGTTTATTTGTTTATTTAGATAATATATTGCTAACATGGATTGTCTGCCAACCTGTGGTTAAAATGAATCCTATTCGCCTACATGGCATCTCTCTAGTAGGGACAGAAGCATAACATCTGGATGATTTCAAAACTCTTTTGATCAAATAAATGAAGTATGTAACTCATGCAAAATAAAATTCTTTATTGGCACCCCATCTGCCGTTGACGCTGCCTAAGGAATGAACCCCATATGCCAGTGTATCCCATCAACTTAGTGTTGCAGTCCTGTGGTGCATGGTGGTCTTTAAGATCCAGCATAATCTGAATCAGGCCGAGAACAACACACAGAGAGAGAGAGAGAGAGGCAATATTGGGAAGCTGTTGTTTGGGGGGTAAATGAACAGGGTTGGCCCCAAGGCTGATCTAAACGTAAACAATGTTTTATGACGGCCTGAACCAGGTCTGGTTGCACTTCGTTGGCGGTTAGCCGTCTCTTTTTGATTTTTTTTTTTGGTGGCGAGTTACCTTCTTCGTGGTTGTGCCGTCCATCTGAACATTCATCCACATAGAACGGATGTATCTCCTTTGGTTGCAAACTTGTACGCGTATTCACTGTATCATAATTCTCCTTAATTTCTGCGCTTCAACTTCTGTTACCTCCTTAATCAATGCATGCTTATTTGCCAATATATAAAATTGGAATGATCTGAGTTTCACAAAAAATAAATGCATAAACCAACCATTTCCCATCAGCTTGTTATGAAAGTGATAACATACAAGTGATAATATATTTGGAAGGTGAAAGAACATAAGGACCCAAGAAATCAATAAACTTCTAACGAAGGAACGTTCATCGAACCTCTTACACAGCTTCGATCATATATAGAGGAAAGAGAAACGGATCACATATATCATTTCAGTTATCAAACTTTAAAAACAAAACAGGCAAACCATAATTACAAGACATCAAACTTAAGCACCAGATATAACATATATATACCACATCTAAATCCAAGATAATGATCAAGGAGATCTAGAACAGGCCAATCAGGGAGAGCACAGCATCATAAGAGACTCTTAGGTTAAAGGAAAAGTTCATCATGACGTCCCAAGAAGAACAAGGACAGCGCGAGCGCCACCAACGTGGCAAGCCTGACCATGCCTGGGGGTCGAGGAAGCATCACTGAGAGCAGAACCAACCCCGACCCCAGCACTAACAGCATGTACAACAAGAAGAAGTGCATAGCGGAGACGAGCCCATGCTCCACGGAAGAAGTCCAGAGGATGCCGCTTGCCGAGAAAACCATTGTAATGAACCCAATCTTGGCCCAAAACTTCTGGAATTGATTCAGCTCTCGACGTCGACGACCGTCGAGCTCGCCAGCGTTTCGGATCTCCACACCATCCATTTTGCTCGTCTGCGTTGTAGTACTAGGGGTAAGATATTAGGAGAAAGGGGAAGGTGCTTGCATGGCTTGATAAACGCGAGTTATGGGAAAGGTGAAGGAAGCTTCCTTTTTGACCCAAAAAAAGAGGGAGCTTCGTCGAAATTTCGAAGAGCAAAACAAAAACCGGAAAGCAAAACATCTGGAAGAGCACTCGCAAGCCGTTGACTTCTTTCTTTAGAATGCACACCAGAAACATGGGTTAATTGTGGGACCCAGATCCTAAGATCGGTCGCTTGGCTGTCTTTGTGTTATACAGCAAGCAGCCTGATGTGATTGTGTGGCAGTTTATGATTATTAGAATATGAGAAAAGAGTTAACACGTTATTAAAGGAGCATGCTTGCTGTTTAGGATAAGGTAGCTGATGATGAATGGGGAATGGCGGGCCGGAGGACGGGCGTCGGACCGAAGGTACTGCATTCGGGGAGGGGAAGAATGGAATAAAATAATTTTTCTATTTGAAAGGAAGTAGCACGGGCCAAGCTGGGATGAAAGGGTTTTGTACACCTGCTGACGTTTGGTGGAATGATTTTAAATAATTAAACCTGTCGGATCCGTCCGATTTTATGAACAATGCCATTAAAGCTCCTCCTAGAGGACATATGAGGTGGGGACTGGGGAGAAAAAATATGCAACAGTTTTTTTTTTACCATATTTTTTCTAATATTTATTTTAAAAATAAATTTAAAAATTATATTTTTTATTAATAAAGTTATTAAAAAAATACGGTACATACTATATGGTCAAATAATATGTATTAAGCAAATTAGTTATTTAGCAAACTAATACACACATTTAAATAAATAAATGTACAGTTTTTAAAATACGGTGTTCGTCAGTACATAGTATACAGTCAGTAATACACATTTAGCAAATTAATCATTTAACAACCCAATACATGCCTCCAAGCAAATTGATACACAAATTCTAAAGTATCATATTCACCAATACACATTACATAGCCTGTGATATTTTATAAACATAGCTTCAAATTTATTTTGCTAATAAATACATAAATCGTTCTTATGCCATTTAGCCATATCATAGTTCAAATATTTCTCATAGGTATTTGTGTTATGGTCACTTTATACCTGTGACAGGGCCCGTGTTCGTAATCGGCATAGATTCATATTTCGTATGTCAACTTTATATCCATTGAAAGGACTAGTGTTCGTATGGATACTAGCTCCGAATATCGATTTTTTTAATTCTAGGAATCATACATAACCATATGTGAGCCTCCAGAAAGCTTATATCTTTTTCGTAAAACATATATATAAATAGATGAAAAATATTAAATAGCATGATTAAATTTATTTTCATAATAAAGTAAGTTTTACCAAAGCATTCATGAACTATTTTTATAATAATTTTCATAATACATATGCTAATCCATAATTTTAAAAAAGTATGATATTTTCACAAGCAAATTTTATACACGGAAAACATAATCATCTAAAAAATAAGGAGTGTAAGATCTACTTACAAGTTCAAAAACTAGTAACGAGTATAAGATTTACTTACTTCTATCGTCTTAGATCTTCAAACTTCACTAGGCAATTTAATTAACACTATTAAAAATATTAAAAGCGAATTAATTTCTGTTCAACAATTTTAATCGAAATAAAAAATAAGAAATAGGAACAGTTAGCCAGACGATAGCATTCGACGATTTTGGATGGGTCAAGCCTGAATGATTCGAGCAGTAAATCATAGGGTAAGAACTCGATCAGGGCCAGGATCGTTTAACATAGTTCATTATCAGCGGGTTCCATTGATACTTGATAAGGTCGGATGATCGGTCCAGTAGGCGACTCGGATGTCAGGGCAGTTTAGGGCCTCTTTTTAGGAATCAACTCAGGCTCGTAGATCAGGTTGCATAACTCGATTCTGGGTTCCGTAGATCTTCCAAAGAGAGAAAGTAGAGGGATAAACAAAGAGAAGAGAGATGAAACAAGAGAGAGAAATAAAGGGATGATTCTCTCTCTCCTCTTTTTCTTCTTTTCTTCTTTCTTCTTCTTCTAATCTTCTTTCTTGGCAAAATAGAGGAAGGAGGTGGCCGGTGGCTGTGGTCATGGTGGTCCAGCAAGGTGGCAGTCGATGGTGGTGACAGACGGCGTCGGGGGCAGGCCAGCAAGAAAATCCAATAAAAAGGGCTGAAAAATAGGAGAATTTGACCTTTTCTTAATTTTCGGCCATTAGCCGCTTACTGGTGGCTACAGCTCTGTCGTGGAAGAGGGTAGGAAGACTATGGGACTCAACCGAAGGTCCGGTACCAAGAGGCGACAACGTCGGTAGCTGGAAAGAGGAAGAAAAACTCAGCCAAAATAAGAAAAAAATAGAGTCTCCTTTTGTCAGCCAACGTCGATTTCTCAGCCAGCCTCCGAGATTCCTAGTCGTGGAAAGAAGAAAGAGAAGAAGTCTAGAGCATTACCTCGACTCCGGTGATGTCCGGCAGCCCTGTATTCTGGTGAGCACAGTGATGGAATGCCCATGACTTTGATGGGAGAAAAGAAGAAAGAGAGGGTCGTAGCACCCGACGGTGGGGGGTAGGACTCTCGCCAGAGGGTAGGAGTCTTTCTTAGCTGATATGCGGGGTGAACCCCTGCGGCGGGCTGAGCTTGGGCCTGTCAAATGGATTGGCCCAGGCAGGCCTCCACACTAGGATTTAGACTCCCATGTTAGATGATTGCTTATGCAGTTTGTGAATTTGTTTTTTTATGAATCATCTTTTTCTAACTTTAGAGTGTACACATATTTTTTCACGTGGCAGATCTTATGGCAACAAATTGAGGAAATTGGCAGTGCATGGATGCTGAAATACATGCACATGCTCTTAAAACAATGACCGCATTTATCAATTGTTTGTCTCTATCTCTACTTCAGCATCCACTTATATACTTTAAGGTTGGCATGTCCAGAATAGCGCTGCGTATGTGCAATGCACATGGAGGAATCATGTATAGCTGTGATCTACCATCTGATTTAAATATATTTCTATAGTTTACTTAACTTGATGGAGGCAGTCCCTCTTGTGGCTTGTGTACCCTGCCTCCCCTTCTCCTCTTTCCTTTCTTAAATAGGCGGAGATAGAAGAGAAGATGGCCCTAAAAAGGATCAAAGAAGCAGAGGCTAAAGTGACATCTTTAGGGGGAGAAAGAATATTTACATGTACGCTTTTCAAAAGAACACTTTTCTTTAAACCCCCTCCTTTAAATAGGCAGGAATAGATGGGAGAGTCTATAAGTGAAAAGTAGCTGAGCCTTTATAGGCAACGAGGAAGCATAAGCTAAAACATCAGTATTTGATGGAAAAAAAGTGTTTATGCATACATACCCTTCAAAAAGTGATTGGTACTAAAATAACTTAACCAAAAGTCTGAAACTTGCATGGTTGTTGTTCCAAAATCTTATGGTTTCATGGACACCTCTGCTACTAGATGACATCCTCCAAATGAGTGCTATTATCATTTTATCCTTTTTTGCACATATGCTCTTTTATATAGAAAGTGAACACCAAATTCATATATTAACCTTGAAATGTAAAGAATTAATAAAAATTGAGAATAATGTAGTCGATGACAAGTAACTTTTACCCTGGCCAAACTAAGGTAGTATGACAAAAATGAAAGAAAAATGACAGGGACATAAAGATGCAAAATTTATACTTTTGAAGGGCAAAAAAGGAAAAACCTCCCATAAAGACAAATTATATCTCTAGAAATCATGACCTAGACATGATTTTTCCCAAGTCAAGAAATTAATGTTATAATAGTACATATAATATTAGAGATATTATTCTGTCCAGAAGCATATTAGTTACATGAGATTGTCAACAAATTCATTTATTCTTAAATCAGCGCAAGATATCAATATTGCTATTGTATTCACTTTGGGGTGACTATTGTTTACCGTCTCTATCAGCACCTCTCCAATATTCCATGCACGAGTATATGGATTTCACTTGCCTTTATGACTCTTATTTTGTTTACTAGTCAGTTTTGAGATATTTCTTTTCTTGTATATTTGTGATTAGATCAATTTTGATGCTTCTTGCTTAAAAATACACTATAAAGCATGTTCCTGTAAAAATATAGTCTTGGCTCTCTAGTGCTATTGCTTGGGCCAGCACCAGTATGGAATTTCCAATAGCAAAAATATATTTATATAATAAAGATTTTTGGATCTCCCCACCAAAAAAAAGTCAAGGAAAAAAGAAAAGATTCTACCATTCATTCATTATTGGTAGATTCCATCCATGAATAACTTAACTGGCATGGATTGACTGCCTGGACTGACCGATCCTAGGAACAAACAAACACTAAGCTTTGCGCTGGAGAGGGAATTCTTCCAGAAGGGCTGGTCCAACGGCCATTGCCAAGGGAGCATTATAGTGCTCTGTGCACCAGTCCATCCAAGGCTGTCAATACTCAATAGCTGAAGCTCAATTAGAAAGTTTGTGGATTCCAAGGTCCTTCAAAATATGTAATAACTTACTTGCTAACCCAACAGATTCATCTATGAACTGTAGGGCCTGTTGGATAATCCTGCAAGATTTGTGATCAGGAACAGAATTTCCAATATGAAATGTCACAAAGTCTTGACTGGTTTAAACTTAAAGCAAGGCCTAATGTGAAAGGTTAAGGTGAAACTCGTCGCAGATAACATCTCTGCTGAGAGTTGTCAATAGACATCCTACCTTTATAAAAGGATCATCTCTGCTGTGAGATAAATTGGGAATAGACATCCTACCTTTATAAAAGGATCATCTCTGCTGAGAGATAAATTGGGAATAGACATCCTAACTTCATAGAGGTATGAATGTTGGGCCTGAGACTTTGTTTCATGGAATGTCATTTATTTAATCATCCATCACTTTACTCCAATGGTCTATAGGAAAGATCTGGATCAAAGAAATTTGGGAACATTTACACATAAAACTAACATGGTACTGAAAAGGAGACAGGGAAACTCTTAATAACATGCATAGGAATATCTTGTAATTTTTTTTTCTCATATGTAGAATAACTTCAACTGGAATAGAACTTTTGTCGGACCATATGTTCATAAAACTGATAATAACTTCTTTGGCAAATTCATATCTGTTACTTGCGCTTTCGGACTGGCTCGATCATATTTTGTCAAATGGTAAAAAATCATAATTAGGAAGTGTTCAGGTACATTTGTAATAGAAGTTTGCACACAAATTAAAACAGATTCCAGAAGCATAAAGAAAATTAAAATAAGTGATGTATCCACATACAAGCGATGATAAAACATTAAGTACAGAAGCAGCAGCAACAGGACATATTATTATTTTTCCATAAATTCATGATTCGAATTTTGTAATACTAGTCAATGGCTAACTGTAGTTAGTTTTTTCCCTCTCAATTAATGAAAACCATATTAAACTGATAGGAGATTTAAACCATGAGGCATGAAACTATGAATACCACCAATGGCCAAGTATTTGCATGCAAGGTATGTAGAGGATATGAAGGCACGTATCAACCGCGCATATCCCCATATGTACCATGATTCCATAAAAACATAGCTCCAGCATCAAAAAGATAAGCTAGCTAATGTAGCCAAACCAGACTAGCAATCAAATCCTAATATTTAGGATACTCATCCTTATTTCATATTAAACCTGTGCCTCAAGAATATGGCCTATAAAGAAATATTTGGGTGAAATAGTGGTAGGAAATAGCATATACAAATTCACTAAGGGCACAAATATTTCCAAACAAATCTTGATGGAAACCAGAAGTCAACGTTGAATTGTTTCAGAATAAAATGCCTTCAACAAATTCTCAATTGTCAAACAAAACACAAGAACATTAATCTGCTAAGCAAAATATTCTAAGTTCTGAACAAGCAATCAAGGGACAGAAGGTGGTTTCGCCTCTAGTGTTGGGCAACGGGCCGTGCCGGGCCGGCCCGGCCCAGGCCCACCGGGCCCAAGGAATAAACGGGCCGTGCCGGGCACGGCCCGTCCAGCACGGAACGCCAGCCCGGCCCGGCCCCAGGCCCGTCTATTGGCGGGCCGGGCCGGGCACGGCACGCCACGGGCCGTGCCAGGCACAGCCCGCAACGACTCCAAACGGGCCGTGCCAGGCACGGCCCGCAACGGCTCCAGACGGGCCGTGCCTGGCACGGCCCGTCTGGAGAGGGGGGAGGAAAATAGCCGTTTCCAACGACTATTTTCAGGAAAAAGACCCTTTTACCCCTCCCAACAGTCCAATAACGGCTGAATTGAGGGGTATTTTGGGAAAAAAAAATTTTGGGCTTCTATAAATAGCCCATTCCTCCCTCATTCTCACCACACCAAACCAACTATTCTCTCCTTCTCTACTGCTATTATTTCTCTCTTCTAAAGTGCTCTTCTAGCAATTTAATTTTTAGTTTGTTCAAGTGCTACACAAGAGGAGGTTCCTGTTGAGAAGAGAAGGTCGCTTCTGTTGAGAGCACAAGAGGAAGCTCGGAATCTCGGCTCTGCCTCTGCCCTCCGACCCTCTACTCAATTCCTCCTTGCGGTTAGTTTTTATTTTTTGAATTAATCATAGATATGTCATCTTTTGAGGAAAGTCAGTTTGGCATTCCTCCTGTTTCTGAGGGAGAAGAAACTAATCCCCAACTCCATGTTCCTAGTTCCTCTAGAACTGGTGAACCGAGTGAAGATCAAACCTCTTCTCGTAAGAGGACTAGTGCTGTATGGAATGAATTTGATAGAGTTATGGTTGATGGAGTCTGGAAAGCTAGATGTAAAAAATGTGCCAAACTTTATAGTTGTAGTAGTAGTGGGGGAACAGGGCATTTAAAAAAACATCAAGAGAGTCATAGGATGCATGATTCTCATGCTCAAACTCAAAGTACCCTTAATATACAAGGAGGATTACTTGTAGGTAATTTTGCATATAATCATGAAAATCAAAGAAAAGCACTTGTAAAATGGATAGTTAAGGATGAATTACCTTTTAGTTTATGTGAATCTTTTAATTTTGAAGAATATGTTCAATTAAATCTACAACCTGCTTACAAAAGAACTAGTAGGCGTACATTTAGAAGAGTAGCTATGACTAACTTTTTAACAATGAAACAAAATTTAATTGAAACACTTTCTACTTTAAATGTAAAAATTTCATTAACTTCTGATATTTGGTCAGCATCTGTAGGTAGTAATTATTTTATTGCCATTACTGCTCATTATATTGATAATGATTGGCAATTAAATAAACGTATTCTTGCTTTTCGTACTTTTGATTTTCCACATTCTGGGCAACAAATTTCAAATATCATTTATCAAACTGCATGTTCATATAATATTAATGATAAAATTATGTCTATTACTTTTGATAATGCATCTAATAATAATTCTGCTGTTGCATTATTAAAAGACTCATTGCATCCCATGTTAGATGGAAATTTATTGCATATTAGATGTGCATGTCATATCTTAAATCTTTCTGTTCAAGCTGGCATGGGCATGATTCAAGATGTGATTTCAAAAATTAGAAATGCAGTTTCTTTTATTCATGCTTCAAGATCAAGACTTCAAGAATTTAAGGAATTATGCATAAATCATGGTAAACGTTTTAAAAAATTTAAACTTGATGTAATTACTCGTTGGAACTCCACATATAGCATGATACATGATGCATACCCATATAAAAACTTATTAAGTGCATATATTAATGATCGTGGATTAGGCTTTACATTGTCTGAAACTGATTGGAATAAAGGAAAAATTTTGGAAGATTTTTTGCTTAGTTTTTATAATGCTACCAATGTTCTTTCTGGTATTTATTATCCAACTTCATGTTCATTTTTACAACAAGCATATATAATTAGTCAAAAATTTGCAGAACATAGATATGATGATGTTTTAATGCCTATTATTGACCTAATGGAATCTAAATGGAATGAGTATTGGGACAAGATATGTCCTATGCATAACTTAGCTGCTGTATTTGATCCTAGAGTTAAATTAAATGGCGTGCTAATTTTACTTGATGCATACTCTGAAAATATGAATCAAGATTCTGAATCTGCTAAAGATGAGGTAAAACAACTTCTTTATGATATTTATGCTATATATGATGAAAAAATTCGTGGATCTAGAACACAAATACAAACCTCTATTTCTTCTTCTAGTAGTTCTCGTTCGTCATCTATTTTTTCATTCATTGCACAGAGAAGACACACACATGCTTCAAGTTCCTCTTCATCTTCTTCATCTTTAAGTAGTGAACTAGAATTTTATTTACGAAATGATCTTCATTCTGCATATGATGAAAATCAAATAGAGAATCTAGATGTATTATCTTGGTGAAAGAGTGTTAGAAATCAATATCCTGTTATGTTTGCAATTGCACGCGATATTTTAGCTGTGCCGATGTCCATGGTAGCATCGGAATCCGCTTTTAGTGCAGGTCGGCGTGTTCTTGACGAAAAGAGAAGTAGGATGACGGACGAAACGGTGGAGATGCTTCTCTGCTTCAAAGATTGGTTGGATGCTGAGGCAAGACTTCAAGATAAAGGTGGACATAATACAACATCCTCTGATGATGATGATACAAACACTACTGAAGACTGAAGACTGAAGACTGAAGAGTGAATACTGATTCACTGAATCACTGATGATTAGTAAGATTTCTTAATTTTTTATAATTGTACATTTTTATTGTATTCTGGAGGTCAGACCAAGGTCCAAACCTCGGCCCTTTCTTATTGTATTCTGGAGGTCAGACCAAGGTCCAAACCTCCCTTCATGTACCATTTTGATTTAAATTAATAAACTGGTAGGGGTCTATGCCAAACCCCCCACCAATGGTGGCTTTATATTCATAAATCCTTAGTTTTCAATATTTATTAATTTATTAAAAAAATTTATGAAGCATTAATTTTTATCGGGCCGGGCCGGGCCCGGGCCCGGACCGTGCTAGGCCCGCGGGCCAGCCCGGCCCAGGCCCTTATGGGCCGTGCCGGGCTGGCCCGCGGGCCGTGCCGTGCTTGGCCCACGGGCCTAGACCGGGCCGTGCCGGCCCAGGCCCGAAGCGGGCCGTGCCGGGCTCGGCCCGCGGGCCAGTACCCTGTGACCCAGCACGACCCTCTCAAATGGGCCGTGCCAGGCACGGCCCGGCACTGTAGCGGGCGGGCCGTGCCGGGCCGTGCCGGGCCGTGGGCGGCCCGGCGATATGAAGGCACGTATCAACCGCGCATATCCCCATATGTACCATGATTCCATAAAAACATAGCTCCAGCATCAAAAAGATAAGCTAGCTAATGTAGCCAAACCAGACTAGCAATCAAATCCTAATATTTAGGATACTCATCCTTATTTCATATTAAACCTGTGCCTCAAGAATATGGCCTATAAAGAAATATTTGGGTGAAATAGTGGTAGGAAATAGCATATACAAATTCACTAAGGGCACAAATATTTCCAAACAAATCTTGATGGAAACCAGAAGTCAACGTTGAATTGTTTCAGAATAAAATGCCTTCAACAAATTCTCAATTGTCAAACAAAACACAAGAACATTAATCTGCTAAGCAAAATATTCTAAGTTCTGAACAAGCAATCAAGGGACAGAAGGTGGTTTCGCCTCCTATTAACACACTCAACATCAGGCGGAAGAATCAGGAGAGACACCACCACATTCTGTGAGATGCGGAATCAAGGATGCTGATACCTTCATCACCTACTTGGATCTCTGCCTCATCTTTCGGCGCTTCCTCTTGAGTCTCCTCATGCGCTTCTTCTTCCACTGAAGAAAAATGAATAGCCCCATGAGTTTAGAAACTAATGAAACATAGAAAGAATAGTAACCACAACAAAACAGGAAGCTTTTAAGCATTCACAAACGCTAAATGAATGATTGTGTCATAAGTGATTGTCCTAAGGGTGTAGATAGGAGTAGAATCCACAACAAAACAATACTTGGTAAGCAGCTATTATAATTCAAGATATATTTCCTACCTATGAACAACAAAGAAGCAACTCCCAATATTTAATCAAAGAACTGAAGGCATGCAAATAACTTTTAAAGTAACAACTCAGGCAAATTAACAACCCATGAGACATGGAAAGTTTAGTCCTTTTAAAACAACAATTGTTCAAGGAGCATGGACCTGAAAGACAACCAAAGGAAAAATATGCACCCTGAAACAAAAGCACTCAAATCCATGAATGAATTAGCCTATAAAGAGAAAAAACCCAAATCTTAGAGGCAACAGAAGAAACGAAGAACTGACAAGAAACAAAAGAGTTGGTCCACAATAATCTTAAACACACCATAGTACTCAATTTGCAGATATATATACAGTTATGCAAATAAAAAGAATGCAAGCTAGAACACCTGTAATACATGTCGATAGACACAGTGCAAAATAGTTAATATAATATTTGTTCTATGACCCTTTCCCCTAACCTCTTAGCATCATTTTTTCACTTAAATTCAACTATAGTTAATATAATTTAATATTTTTCATTTTATTTTAAAGATAGGCGTCTCAATACTTGTCTCAAGCTAAGTTAATGGAAAACCTCATTGAATAAGCTTACAGGCTGAGTTAGCACTACCTCCATGACTTTCCAGAACTACCTTTACTTCAGATTTTTCAATCAATGAGAAAAATAATACATAGTAAAATAAGAACAATGGGTGCTACCATGATATAATGAAACTAAATTACATTGAATAAGTTTGTGATCAGATCGGCATGCATTTTTTTCAGCAAAGGCAAAGCAAAGTTGCCGCTGCATCTCAGAAACAGCCTCTGATTCATATTTTGCATCATTTCCCAAAACTAAATGACGTAGATTTTTTTAGAAAAAGATGATGAAGAAGAAGAAAACAGCCTGAACTGCAACAACCGAATATATGCAGCTTATGTAATTTTGGTATTTATAATACCATATCAAGGACTGTTCATGTTATGAGCATCACCACAGCTTGATGTGATTGGAGCTGATGCGGGGCAAGCAACATTAAAATCAAGCATCGCCAACAAGTAAAGAAGAAAATGGACACAAGACACAAATCACGATACAAGCAATTGACATACTATAGATTATATCAATAATATTGAAGAGGGTTTGGAATCAGACTGACGTGCAAATTATTCAGCAAAAGCAGAGTAAAGCACTACTGCTTCTCAGAAACAACCTCTGACTTATCTCGCATCATTTTCCAAACACCAAATGAAAAAACTTACATAAATATTCATTAGATTTAATACACAACAACTAAAATAATATGTAAAACACATTATTTATCTCTTTCACTATTTTTGAGCTTTATCAAGTTAAATTCAAGCAAGCTGATAGATCACAAGCTCAACTAAATTATCAATCAAGTAAACACTAATCAAGCAACATTTTGAACAGAACATTTATCGATAATGACATTAATTCATTCAACATTCCTGGCATTTGCAGTCTTTAACTAGTTAAACTTGCTTTAGTACAAAAAGAACCATGAATCTGTTAAACTTAATCCCACCATATACTAAAGTTCACTAGCATGAACATCGAGCAAATCCGACAAATCAAAACATGCGGGCGCACAATTGAATATATTTCTAGAAAGGAGCAAAATGGAGATGAGTGCTACCTTATTCCAGCACAGGCACGAGATACAACGAGAGCATGCATGAAAATAAAGTGCGAAGTGCTAACACATCATACGCACAATTTAAGAGCAAAATATCATGACACTAAATCTGAAAAAATAAAATAGTTAGAGAAGCAGATTAAACACCCTTTAAATAATGTTTCAAGGATTTAGCCAAAATGTTAATGCTTCAGGAAATGAAGCAATCATCCTCGACCTAAATGAGAAATGAAACACAAGCTTTCAAATAAATGTCTTCAAATTTGAAGATCCAATTTAACCAAACGCCCCTATCCATTAACAAATTGTACCGCTTATATTTGATATTAAAAACCAAAGCATATATAATATATGTGCATAAAAAATCATTATCTCAAATGTTAGTATTATTATGATGCCACAAGGACTGCCAAAAGGATAGCCAACTTATGAAACACAAAACATTAATAAGCAAGTAAACTCTCCTATTTTCTTCACGAATCTTCACCCATTATCTATTCATATGACCAACAAATCCAACTTCTTCTCACAGGACTAAAGCAACCAAGCCTCTACATTATGAATCCAACATATTCAAAAACCAGATACACGACTCTCCACAGCATGAAGAAAAGCAACAATCTTTCTCACAGTCATCAACAAAACCCACAGATCAACAACAACAAAATCCGTACGAAAACTCAGAATCCCTAAAAAAAGATATACCAAATCAAACAAAAAAAACATTTTGACATCACAAATAGTAGAAATATGAAAACCGTTAGCATCACCTAAAAACTATCAAAAAAAAATATCAGAAAAATCACTCCTTTATCACGGAATCAAAATGACAAACCACAAGGAAAAAAGACGAAATATTAATTGGAATTCATAAGCATTTCACTTAATAAAGCGAGTTCTAGGAAACACATTGACCTTTTATGAACCAAAAGGGCCAAAAGAGAGGAAACCAAAAGGCAGAGAACACTCCAAATCTTACCTTGGCCCTCATCGCTTCGCCGATCTGCTCGCTGAGCGGCTTCAAGGAGGGTGTGGGGGGTTTGCTACGATATTTATGATGCTAGGGTTTGGAAAAGCCGAGGGGCAAACTCTAAGGGTATTTTCGTCATTTAGAGAAAATATGTGGAAGGAACGGTGCTGATTTGGTCCGTACTATTGCTAGAATAAACAGGGTGGTGTAAATGGGCCGGATCAACTCATCGACCCAATAGCCCGAATATATGGGAACTGGAGCAACGGACAACTTCGACCAGCCCCAAGTTCCAGAATAACGTGTACGTTGTCTTCCTATCATAAGATTTCTCCTTTCATGCTTGAAACCTTTTCTCCACCCTTTCTCTGATTGAACTAGTCAGCTGTTTTCTTTTTCTTTAAATTTTTTAGTCACTATTGGAAGAGCCAAGAAATTTTTATGGCAATTCACCGTTTCACTCCTATTAAGCTGCTGATCTTCTATTTTAGAATTGTCATATTCTCCTGAAAATAACAGCTTAGTTGTCTAAATTAATCATTTGTCCAAAAGCCTTCATTGTATTTGTAGTAACCTCAACATCTGCCTTCTAGCATCTAAGGAGGTGAGAGATTTTTAGTAGTTTTCCATAACCAATATTCTATAAATCACTCTTATGATCATTTCTACTTCTTTTATAAGAGAAGGTAAACTTTCTACACATAGTACGAATAGATAAGAATATAAAAGTTTCTCTAAAGAAAGTGCAAAATCACCATAATTTATGAAGAAAGTGTAAATCACCAAAAGATCGTCATCAAAATAACCGATTTTTGTCAAAACCCAGTTCAAGCATCATTTTCTTTGAAAAATATTCATTTTTTATCATAAACTTTACTCATATATAACTGCAAAATCAAATATCTTTTTTCACCTTATTCATATATAACTTAGGTGTTTTATATTTGGCCCTTACATCCCCTTCTAATGACCTAATTAATTATCTAAATCCTTCTTTGATCTGGCCTAAATTACAACCTTTCTATTCTACTCTCCACCCTTAAATTCTCTTCTCATCCTCCACATCCAGTCCTTCTCCACCTCACCAACGAAGAGAAGGGATGAGCTAAGCATCTCTCTCCATACTTAGATTGGACCCTCTCTCCTAATCCTAATCATCCCCTCCCTCCATCTAAAGGTACAAATATAAAAATAAATAAATAAATAACCTTCTTTAATCTTGGCCATTCACCTCTTCAATCATCTCCTCTCTCCTAGCCAACATAGGCTTGCCATTCTAAGTTGATTAAACTACTAGATTTAGGAGCTTTTATCTCAACCCTTAAGCTATCCCTCTCCCTCTTACAAAGTTCTAACCATTGAATCTATAGAAAACACAAAAAATACAACTTTCTCTTATCCTAATCCTTGAATCAAGCCACCTCATCAATCCATCTCCTCTTCCCTTTAATTAAGCTTAATCATAAACCCCTCATATTCCTCTATAAAATTCCATTATTCTTCTCAATTTATAAAAAAATCAAAAAGAAATTGGCAAGAATATGGGAACCCCGACCAAATTGACTCTATAAAATCTAGCATTGACCTTAAGCCTTACATACTACCAAGAAAAAAAGAAAATGAGCGTTTCAAGAGCTTGGATGCGACCCTGCCCCCGCCTTGCCCACCCCCTCCCCCCCCCCCCCCCCCCCACCCAAACCCAAACACTCTCTCTCCCATGGCCCCCCTTCCCAACCGCCCTCCTCTATGTCCTTTTTTATTTCATTTGCATATATGAAACCATAGATTAGAAGATAAGAGACCTACTTTTCTCTTAGGACCTCCTTTAATGAGTACCTTTAGGCCTCTCCATACTAGTCCTAGATCTGACCATAAAGCCTTTGCCTTTTTAGGTTCTTAGATTACCTTAAGCAAGGTGATAATCCTAATAACCCACATGGGGTAGCCCAAAGGTGGTGACTGCACCAGAGAATAGTTTAGATTAGGTCAGATGCAAAATTATAGTTAGACATGGGGATAGTGGTCAGGTTCGGACTAGTATTGACAATAGGTTGAGTGTGCAGTATAATTTGATTTGAGTATGGTAAAGGAGTGATGGGTCTAGGACAAGATGTTAGTTGGGTATTTTGGTGGTGGGTCATAGGTGGATTACAAGGACTAGAGCTAGCTTGGAGACTAGGATTAGCCATAAATTAGAAAAAAAATTACTCTATAATCGATATTAAGATATTGTAAGCTAGGTCAGGCACCAAAGATAGTGTGAGATATCAGTCTTCTCTCTCTCACCTTTCAACCTCTATTAAAGGATTGATGAATATTCATCTAGTGCTTGCTTTCAATGAGTATAGAAAAAACCAAGGTCCTATAATTGTAACTATTATAGTCCTAGTTCTAATACGATCCCTTCTCCTTATATACGTAACTAGGAACAATATCCTATTATGATTGAGAAAACTTCTAAAGATAGTTTAAGTTTTATCAAAACAAATTCTAAATACAAACCTAACTAATAATAATTTAGGTCATATTAGGAAGCAATTCAAACATTTGAGTTTTTTTTTGGGTGGAAAGAGGCTTAAGATAAGAGATGAGGGGTGGAATAGAGGAGATGCAATCTTAAGATATACTCAAAATTTTAGCATTATTTTTCTTAAAATATTCATTTTCTCTTCCTTCTCTTTAAGAGAGGGGCATTTTTTATTGAATCGATTGTTTTACAAAGTCTTTAAATAAATACATCCACTTGCATCGGTCATAAGAATGTCACAAAAATTTTTGAATAGAATACAAGTAGTTTTCCATATATAATTCTAAGCCACTATGGTCCATTACATAGGAAGCCATCCAGTCTGCAACCTTATTAGCTTCATGAACCCCATACTTGATAGCACATGAAGTTATACTCAATTTGAATCTCGAAATATCTATCATCAGAGGATAAGTGGACCTTTGATCCTATGTTTCTTAGGTGATGTAGGTGATAATTGTTCGGCAATCTCTTTCCAAAATAATGTGATCCATATTTAAGATAGCAATGAGATATACCAATCCTTCCCATACAGCCATCATCTCAGCTAGTGAAATTATTGTTTCAAAGTGAGAATAGTCATCCACTGCAATGAATACATACTTAGAGTCCCAAATAACAAATCTTACTCCACCAACTTATCCTTATTCTTCACAAAAACATTGAGAAAGTTAGGGGCTGGGGGGTTCCCAAATAAAATAAATCACATAGGCCACAGAATGTGCATATGCAGAATCACAGATTTCTCTAACACCCATCAACCCTTCCAATAATCTAAATCGCATAAATTCAGAAGCATGATGTAAGACTCTTAATGTAGTAACTAGAGGGCTTTTTCTGGCATTTTCAATAAGTCTCTAGTTCTTAGCCAACCATATATGATAGACAATATACATACATACATACGTACATATATACATACGTACATACATATATAATAAATCCATCTGTTTTAGGTTTTGGGTCACGTGAACCCTTAACTCAAACTCAAGTCGATCCATTTAGACCTCTAAAAATTGGAATCGAAGTCAATCCAATCCTATTTTAAGCTTGGACCAACCTAACCCATCAAGCATGATTTGGTTTTTTTCTTGGGTTGAAACAAACTCACTATTCCTTAGACCTAAAGATTGGGGATTTGGAGTGGGGAGGTGGTGGGGGGGGGGGGGGGGGGTGTCATGACATAGGGACTTGTGATTTGGTTGAAGGCTACCCTGGATTGGTGATGTAAACATCTAGAGTTTTTGCAAAGATAGGGAGTGTGTATTTACTCTTGTGTGGATGGCTAGCTATAATAATTGAGTATATAGGTGAAATTAGGAGTTGATCTAGGGGCAAAGAAAAGAAAAATGTTGCAACAAAATTTAATTCTAGGAGCTTGGGCAAGGCTTTCAGAAATTAGATAGGGATCTATAATCAAGATGGTAATTGGGCTAAGGAATGATAAGCTAAGGGAAACCAAATACAAAACAACTAATTGATTACATATTGGAGATCTTGACTTGGAGAAGGAATAAGCATGTATTTAAGAACACTTGGCGCAATAAAAGAGAGAGGATAATTAGCTATGGGTGTGAATTGGGTAGATTCTAGAAGGATCAAGGAGAATGGGACATGTGGCTGTTTAGTTATTAGGAGAGAGTAAGCATAGGAATTAGATCTAGGGGATAGAGTGGGATTAGGGAGATCCTATAGAGATTGAGATGGTGTAAGGAGAGAGTGTCAAGTAGCGAAAATCTATATAATTTAATTTGAGGAAGAGAGTATGTGAGATTTAAGTAGAGTAAGAGTAAACATGGTTAATTACAGAAAACAATATCATGCAATGCAATTTGATATGATGAATATGATCATGATAAGCACCATAATTAAATGAGGGATGAGAGTATAATCACCTAATGATGATAGAGGTAATATATGCTGCAATTTTGACAAAATTCAACAATGGATAACAAGAAATGGTGACGTAAGGATATTCAATGAGACTTTTATTATGGCATGGCTACGTGCCCCTTTACAAGTATTGATCTCTTAGGTTTAATTAGGAAAATTTTGTGCATGTCTAAAAATTTAAGATGATGGATAGTAGGATTTGAGAGAAAAAGATAATGTTTGTTGGCAAAATTGAAAAAAATGAAGGAAATTATTTATCAAATATGGTAAAATGAAAACATGACTTTTGATGGAATTAGACTAAATTAGAGAAAGGTGGGGATTGGTCTAGGACATGATTATTGTTAGGATCCCACATATGCCATGAAAATTCGAAATAATTTTCATGTTGCAGCGGAAAAACTATGCGGGATCCGTTCATCGCATGAACGTATTTTAAAACCATTCGTTTGTAGATAGATTAGAATTAAATTATTTTAAAATATTTTAAAATCATTAAGAAGATTAGATCTTCACCTTGTGCGGGTAGATGGTCTCCGCAAATCTGATTTACGTGGATTTGTAGAAGGTTCGATGGAAGCCGCACACGCGTCCGGCCTCTACGGGTATCCACATGAGGTAATGATTCGATCGAAGCCTACGTATCTCCCCGGGGTGCTAGCACCCTTGCAGAGATGGCTTTTGATGGCTGAAGTCCTCCCTTTCAATCAACTCTTGAATGCTTAGGGAGGAGGAGGAAGAAAGACGGATTAAAGGGAACAAGAACAAAACACTTTCAGCCTTTTCCCTTTTCTTTTGTTGGCACCAAGAATGAAGAAGGAGGAGAGCCACCAAGGATTCTTCTTCCTCTTCTCTTGCTTGCGGATGAAAGGAGGAGGAAGGGGGTCCTTTTTGCTGCCGTGAACACCAAAAGAAGGATTAGAGGAGGGGCTGAACCCCTCCTCCTTTTATCTCTCCATGAGATAAGGATGAGCTCCTTATTTTTAGGAGCTCACCCTTATCTCCCCAATTCGGCAGCAAGGAGGGGCTTACGCCCCTCCTTTTTCTTCCACGCACTTCCCAAGGGGAGGGGCGTGGGCCCCTCCCTCATATCCCATTTTATTAGCCATTTAATCAAATTAAGTGGCAAGATGGTTTGGGTTCATTTTATGAGTCCAATCCTAGTCAAAATAGGATTTTTATGAACCCATTTCAATTTCCTCCAATTCCTAATCCAATTAGAATTTAATTGAGCCATGACTCTATTGAACTCTTCAATCCTAATCTAATTAGGAGTCATGAAATTAATTAAATTAAATTTAAAATTAATTAGGACTTAAAATAATCCTAATCTAATTAGGACTTATTAAATTTCAGCCCTAAGACAATTAGGACTTTAGAAATCCTATTCCAAATAGGATTCTAATTTAATTTGAAATCCTAATCCAATTAGGACTCCAAGGATCCTACTCCAAGTAGGACTCATGATCAAGTCCAATTAATTAAATTTAATTAATTAAATTAAATTGCAATTCGATTGCAATTGTTCCTTCTTCCAACCACTAACTCTTAGCGGGTTATCCATTTATCAATCTAATTGATTATTTGTGATTCCTAATCACATTCAACCATCGGATCGGTCAATACCTCTAATGTGTGTGACCCCATAGGTTCTATTCTGACTGGTAGTGAGATATATTGCGATCTCTATCACAATATCATTGAAAACTCCTTTCAATGGGTTGAAACAATTTCAACTCAACTCATCAGGGTTTATCGACCATCAAGATGATCCCTGTGAGTCTCACCATCCACCAGTGACACCTAGCAGTATGTAGTGGCCACCCAGCAGAATAGAATGATGAACCTCTAGGTGCAGTTATCGTATGATACAGTCCTTCTATCGTGGATCCCTACAGACCGGAGGTCATGGATAACTCGTCAAACCCCGTCGTCTGTCATATGTCTAGATTTATTTGACTTGAGTTCGATAGTGAAAAACTCTTTCTCCACTTTATATTACTGCCCTGGCCAAGGTCTTAGAACTCAGTCTAATAAATCACATAGGATCACTCCTCTTCTATCAAGGTCGATAGATTCCATGTAAGTGCATACCCTACTCCTACAGTGAACTTACTGCAGCCAATCTACACTACAAGGACCCATATGGCTAGAGACCATGTATACGTGTAGTCAAACTACAATAACCTCACTGTGAGTAGCCGAAGCACCGCAGGTCAAAGGACCAGTCATACTACTGCAACATCAAGCAAGTCACTGACGAGTGGATAGACATCCAAGTGACTTCTTGTCTTGGTCACGCTCAGTACCCTTGTTCTCTAACAAGCACCTGCACTATCACTTCAGTGTCCCTACACTGTGGACTCGAGTCTCGTCCATCCATAAGGAAAGCGATTTGTGCACTGATCGGATCGATCACCGTCCTCGTGATGATCCATTGATCATGAGCATTTAGAAATTAATCACCAATGATACATGGCTCAAATTCTCAACTCTTGAGAATATGTACCATCATCTTATTAATTTCTTGGACGATTCATAGACACATAAACAATATGAATGAAAAGATGCCCATTTATTATTCGATAATAATAAAGTCAAGTACAAATTTATGTCCTAGAATTAATAATGTGTCCGCCAGATTGGCTTCTAGGGCATACATCTAACAATCTCCCACTTGCACTAAAGCCAATCAGACATATATCTAAGTCCCATCTTCTCAAGGTGGGCTTCTGTCTTCTGCTGATTTAACTGCTTAGTGAGCGGGTCTGCCACGTTGTCTGCGGAGTCTACTCTCTGTACCTCGACATATTTCTTCTCGAGGTATTCGCGTATGAGGTGAAAGCGCCGCTCTATGTGCTTGGACTTCTGATGAGACCTTGGCTTCTTAGCAAGAGCTATGGCGCCATTATTATCGCAGTAGAGTGTGATGGCATCCGATGGCATTACATCTAGCTCTGCAATGAATTTGTTGAACCAGAAGGCTTCCTTTGCAGCTTCAGAGGCGGCGATATACTCAGCTTCCATGGTAGAATCAGCAATGATCGGTTGTTTGGAATTCTTCCAATTTACCGTACCACCATTGCACAAGAACACATATCTAGATGTAGACTTTCTATCATCAATATCAGTCATAAAGTCTGAATCTGTGTATCCTTCTACCTTTAACTCCAATGCTCCTCCAAAGACCAAGAACAAATCTTTAGTTCTTCTTAAGTACTTAAGAATGTTCTTCACAGCTGTCCAGTGCTCTTCACCTGGATTCGACTGATATCTGCTAGTGACACTCACAGCAAGGGCTATATCAGGTCGTGTACACAGCATGGCATACATGAGGCTTCCTATTGCAGAAGCATAAGGAATCCTGCTCATGCGTTGAATCTCTTCAGATGTGTTGGGGCACATCTTTTTGGAGAGATGAATCCCATGCCTAAGGGGTAATAGACCCCTCTTGGAGTTTTCCATACTGAACCTCTTCAGTACCTCCTCTATGTACATCTTTTGTGATAGGCCAAGCATCCTTTTAGATCTATCCCTATAGACCTTTATCCCCAAAATGTAGGATGCTTCCCCAAGGTCTTTCATGGAGAACTCTTTTGATAACCAGACCTTGACCGAGGTTAGCATAGGAATATCATTTCCTATCAGGAGGATGTCATCCACGTACAGTACGAGGAACACGACAGCACTCCCACTAACCTTCTTGTAAACACACGGTTCCTCTTCGTTCTTGATGAACTCAAACGATTTGATCGCATCATTAAAACGAGTGTTCCAACTCCGAGATGCTTGCTTTAGTCCATAGATGGACCTTTGCAGCTTGCAGACCTTGTGATCACCATCACTGAAAGTGAAACCCAAAGGCTGCTCCATATAGATATCTTCATCAAGATATCCATTCAGAAAAGCAGTTTTCACATCCATCTGCCATATTTCATAATCATGAAATGCTGCAATAGCAAGCAATGTTCGAATGGATTTCAGCATGGCTACAGGTGAAAAGGTCTCCTGATAGTCAATGCCTTCGCGCTGACTATACCCTTTCGCTACTAGCCTTGCCTTATAGGTCTCTACCTTTCCATCCGAACCTATCTTCCTTTTATAGATCCATTTACATCCAATAGGTACTATACCTTCTGGTGGATCTACTAAGGTCCAGACTTGGTTGGAATACATGGAGTCTATCTCTGACTTCATGGCTTCCAGCCATTTCTCGGAATCGATATCAGATATCGCCTCGTCGTAGGTATTGGGATCCTGTACATGTTCCCTATCTCCCATGAGGAACATTTCCCCGGTGTCCTCTACTAGTATACCTAAGTATCTATCGGGAGGATGGGAGACCCTACTAGATCTACGAGGTGGAAGAGGTACTACGTGTACTGGCTCTGTATGAATAGGTTCTATAGGATCCATGACTCGTTGCTTTTCAGAGACTCTCTCTTCAAGCTCAATTTTTCTCCCACTGCCTCTATCAAGGATAAACTGTTTTTCCAGAAAGACGGCATGTCGGCTCACAAACACATTGTGATCCTCTGAGATGTAAAAATTGTATCCTAATGACTCTTTAGGATATCCAATGAAACGAGCACTTATGGTCCTAGGCTCTAACTTGTCCGCCTGTAGTCGCTTGACGTGGGCCGGACATCTCCAAATCTTGAGATGACCAAGACTCGGCTTCTTGCCATGCCATATCTCATACGGTGTGGTAGAAACGGATTTAGAGGGAACTCTATTCAATAAATAAATTGCGGATAATAAGGCATCTCCCCAAAGAAACATAGGTAGATCAGTGAAGCTCATCATGGATCGGACCATATCCAATAGAGTCCGATTCCTCCTTTCTGACACCCCGTTGAGTTGAGGTGTACCCGGAGGTGTCCATTGTGAGACTATGCCATTTTTCTTGAGATAATCCCGGAATTCCCCACTAAGGTATTCTCCTCCTCGATCTGATCGAAGAACCTTAAGGGTTTTTCCAGTCTGTTTTTCTACTTCATTTCTGAACTCTTTGAACTTTTCAAAAGACTCAGATTTGTATCTCATAAGATACACATACCCATATCGTGAATAGTCATCGGTAAAGGTAATGAAGTATGAATAACGACCCCTGGCTAGCACATCGAATGGGCCACACACATCAGTGTGTACCAGGGTAAGTATTTCAGTGGTCCTCTCCCCATGTCCTACAAAGGGTAATCTAGCCATTTTTCCTTGAAGACAGGACTCACAAACTGGATATGACTTGGAAGTCAATGGGCCAAGAAGCCCATCTTTCTCCATTTTGTTCATTCTGTCCTCTCCAATATGGCCAAGCCTGAGGTGCCACAAATACTTCTGGTTTATCTCATCTCTGGATCTTTTAGATCCTATGGCACTCACTACTTGCTCAGACACATTCACAGACACATCAATATGCAAGTGATAGAGACTATCAATCATGAAACCACGTGCAACTAATTTATTTCTGAAATAAATAGAACAGCAGTCTTTGTCAAAGGTCAAAACATGACCATCCTGTGCTAAACACGAAATAGAAATCAAATTCCTGCTAGCAGCAGGGACATAATAACAGTCTCTAAGCAATAAACTAAATCCAGACGGTAATCGCAGAGGGTAGGTGCCCACAGCTACAGCAGCAACTCTTGCCCCGTTGCCAACCCGAAGGGTCACTGCACCTTCCGCCAGCCTCCTACTTTTCTTTAGACCCTGCATAGTAGTGCACAAATGAGCACTAGAACCAGAATCTATAACCCAACTAGAAGTAGAAGAAACCGTAAGGTTAGTTTCAATCACGAGTAAGTCTAACATACCTTCAGAAGGTGTGTCTTTTTGGTTCTTCAGGCTCTCGAGGTATGAAGGGCAGTTCCTTTTCCAGTGGCCGTTGACATTGCAGTGGAAATATTTTCCTTTGTCATCAGCCCTTTTCTTATGAACTTCCTTCTTAGGCTTTTTGTCTTTCTTGTGCTTCTTTGCAGGCTTCTTTTTCTTCCAAGTAGACTTTCTCTTGGAACCAAAAGTCAGCTCAGCAGCCAGAACAGAGCCCCTTGAACCTTTCAAGGCCCCTTCAGCAGTTACCAACATATTCAACAATTCGGTCTTTGTGCATTCAATTTTATTCATATGGTAGTTTACTATAAACTGGCCAAATGAATCAGGAAGGGATTGCAGGATCAGATCTATCTGCAGTTCCTTATGCATGGACATACCGAGCTTCTCAAATTCCTCGAGGTCCTTGATCATAGTCAAACAGTGATCGTGGACAGACTGCCCCTCACGCATCTTTGCCTTGAAGAGCCTCTTGGACACTTCAAAGCGTGCAGTGCGGCTCTGCTCACCATACAACTCTTGCAGATGAGCCAGTATTTCCCTAGCAGTCTTTATGTTCTCATGCTGGCATTGAAGTTCGTTAGTCATGGATGCCATGATGTAGCACTTGACCCTAATGTCGTCATCAGTCCACTTCTGATGCGTCTCACGCTGATTATCAGTAGGACGTGCTGGTAGCCTAGGGATATCATTCTCGAGCACATACCCTATTTTCTCACAATTCAGAATAATTTTCAGGTTCCTAAGCCAGTCTTTATAGTTGGTTCCGGTCAGTCTGTTGGTCTCAAGGATTCGGGTCAAAGGGTTTGAAGCTGACATTGTGATCTGTAGAGAGTAAAGATTCTAGTTAGACTTTGTACTTGAACTTAATTTGTTCTAGGGACTTTTAAAACAAATATGCTCCCACTATTTTCTCGAATCCCTCATACTCCCCTGATGGAGAAACGAAAACCCTACGCGACTAGGATTTCTAGTGGGTACTGCGGTCTCACCGATTTACATGCCGCCTCACCTAACAGTTATTGGTGACATATAAATGGATGAGTGTACAACTCTTGTACAATGCTTCTCAAGCATATTGCAGTGGTACTTGGTCTCTAAGTGATGAAGACCTCACCTAACAGTTATTGGTCCCATTACTTAGTTAAGTCAGACCCACCGTATAACCGCGGAAATAAAGTCGTCATTGGGTCCTCACCTAACAGTTATTGGTGCCCAACCCCACCTTTACCCCACAACATCTCATGTCTAATAGAGAGGTCCAGTCCCCCGATGCAACTTGCCCACTGTGTCCAGCCGAGACAAATCAACGCCGAAAAGACCTTAGCAACTCTACTACGGTGGAAGACCTATGGACTTAATATTGCATAATCAAGTCTTAGTGTTTGCAACTTGAGTTCTTCATAAGAGGTAATCGAACAATTGGCCAGGTAAGCAGGTGGGAGGCTCCCCTTACTCAGAGAGTAAGGTCCTAATTAAGTAACCACCTTATAGGCTTGCCTAGACACCAATTAGATCAATTAATCTAATATGACTAACTTATGTTGGTTCACCCTCGACTGATTAGGGAGGTTTCGATTTAGGTCTCACTCGATCGCGTATTCACATCTCATGCAAATATAAGTCTACCCGCATAGACATAAGCATTAAACATCCAGGCATTTATCAAAAATAAAATTAAATGGTGATGATCATGGATCCAAGATGGGGTCATTTTACAAGCACATGCACGTCAATTGGTTTGATCGTCTTCAACTCTTGACTCGATCTTGATCCTCTAGGTCCAATTGTGATCAACTCCTTGATCTATCTTCAATCAACCCTTGATCTTGATCCGCGCATGTTGAGCTTGTTGATGTACATATCGATCAACCATCGACGTGCAACACACATCACTGTTTACATCCCAGATTGCTTTAAAAATTAAATAAAAATAAAAATAAAATTACAACCCTTTTCATTGAGACACGCAGGTCTCTAATACATGAATTTAAGATGCATGCAGGCATCTGAAAATTAAAATTACATGCATCATAGAACATCACAGAACATCGCAGAACATTTCAGCACATTCAAAGGGTCCATCCATGATCATCACCATATGCATCACATGCATAAAAAATTATTTTCAGATCTGTAATTTAACTGATTATATCATCTCATGACTTGCTGATCATGCATGATTTGATTCTAAACATTTGTAATCACATTATTAATGCATTAGAATCATTAATCTAAGCATCCATTAATTAGTATGCAGAAAAAACAGCAAGCTGAAAATTCTGCATACTTAATTTTCAGCAAGCATAATCCCTTAAATTTCAGATCTAAAATGCCTTGAAAAATTTAATTCTAATCTTAATCTACATAACCATGGCTCTGATACCACTGTTAGGATCCCACATATGCCATGAAAATTCGAAATAATTTTCATGTTGCAGCGGAAAAACTATGCGAGATCCGTTCATCGCATGAACGTATTTTAAAACCATTCGTTTGTAGATAGATTAGAATTAAATTATTTTAAAATATTTTAAAATCATTAAGAAGATCAGATCTTCACCTTGTGCGGGTAGATGGTCTCCGCAAATCTGATTTACGTGGATTTGTAGAAGGTTCGATGGAAGCCGCACACGCGTCCGGCCTCTACGGGTATCCACACGAGGTAATGATTCGATCGAAGCCTACGTATCTCCCCGGGGTGCTAGCACCCTTGCAGAGATGACTTTTGATGGCTGAAGTCCTCTCTTTCAATCAACTCTTGAATGCTTAGGGAGGAGGAGGAAGAAAGATGGATCAAAGGGAACAAGAACAAAACACTTTCAGCCTTTTCCCTTTTCTTTTGTTGGCACCAAGAATGAAGAAGGAGGAGAGCCACCAAGGATTCTTCTTCCTCTTCTCTTGCTTGCGGATGAAAGGAGGAGGAAGGGGGTCCTTTTTGCTGCCGTGAACACCAAAAGAAGGATTAGAGGAGGGGCTGAACCCCTCCTCCTTTTATTTCTCCATGAGATAAGGATGAGCTCCTTATTTTTAGGAGCTCACCCTTATCTCCCCAATTCGGCAGCAAGGAGGGGCTTACGCCCCTCCTTTTTCTTCCACGCACTTCCCAAGGGGAGGGGCGTGGGCCCCTCCCTCATATCCCATTTTATTAGCCATTTAATCAAATTAAGTGGCAAGATGGTTTGGGTTCATTTTATGAGTCCAATCCTAGTCAAAATAGGATTTTTATGAACCCATTTCAATTTCCTCCAATTCCTAATCCAATTAGAATTTAATTGAGCCATGACTCTATTGAACTCTTCAATCCTAATCTAATTAGGAGTCATGAAATTAATTAAATTAAATTTAAAATTAATTAGGACTTAAAATAATCCTAATCTAATTAGGACTTATTAAATTTCAGCCCTAAGACAATTAGGACTTTAGAAATCCTATTCCAAATAGGATTCTAATTTAATTTGAAATCCTAATCCAATTAGGACTCCAAGGATCCTACTCCAAGTAGGACTCATGATCAAGTCCAATTAATTAAATTTAATTAATTAAATTAAATTGCAATTCGATTGCAATTGTTCCTTCTTCCAACCACTAACTCTTAGCGGGTTATCCATTTATCAATCTAATTGATTATTTGTGATTCCTAATCACATTCAACCATCGGATCGGTCAATACCTCTAATGTGTGTGACCCCATAGGTTCTATTCTGACTGGTAGTGAGATATATTGCGATCTCTATCACAATATCATTGAAAACTCCTTTCAATGGGTTGAAACAATTTCAACTCAACTCATCAGGGTTTATCGACCATCAAGATGATCCCTGTGAGTCTCACCATCCACCAGTGACACCTAGCAGTATGTAGTGGCCACCCAGCAGAATAGAATGATGAACCTCTAGGTGCAGTTATCGTATGATACAGTCCTTCTATCGTGGATCCCTACAGACCGGAGGTCATGGATAACTCGTCAAACCCCGTCGTCTGTCATATGTCTAGATTTATTTGACTTGAGTTCGATAGTGAAAAACTCTTTCTCCACTTTATATTACTGCCCTGGCCAAGGTCTTAGAACTCAGTCTAATAAATCACATAGGATCACTCCTCTTCTATCAAGGTCGATAGATTCCATGTAAGTGCATATCCTACTCCTACAGTGAACTTACTGCAGCCAATCTACACTACAAGGACCCATATGGCTAGAGACCATGTATACGTGTAGTCAAACTACAATAACCTCACTGTGAGTAGCCGAAGCACCGCAGGTCAAAGGACCAGTCATACTACTGCAACATCAAGCAAGTCACTGACGAGTGGATAGACATCCAAGTGACTTCTTGTCTTGGTCACGCTCAGTACCCTTGTTCTCTAACAAGCACCTGCACTATCACTTCAGTGTCCCTACACTGTGGACTCGAGTCTCGTCCATCCATAAGGAAAGCGATTTGTGCACTGATCGGATCGATCACCGTCCTCGTGATGATCCATTGATCATGAGCATTTAGAAATTAATCACTAATGATACATGGCTCAAATTCTCAACTCTTGAGAATATGTACCATCATCTTATTAATTTCTTGGACGATTCATAGACACATAAACAATATGAATGAAAAGATGCCCATTTATTATTCGATAATAATAAAGTCAAGTACAAATTTATGTCCTAGAATTAATAATGTGTCCGCCAGATTGGCTTCTAGGGCATACATCTAACAATTATGGGGGTTTAATTAAAGGTTTAGAATGAGTTTTGGCTTAGAGCAAGGGCTGTAGAACTTTATTTTGGCGAGAAATAGAGAAAATTATTCATAAAATAGTTTTAAAATAGAAAATTAGGTTTTCAAGTGATCATGGTGAATTAGGATGCAAAAGTACAATATAGTTTTCAGATGTTCAGAAAGGTATCTTGTTATCATTTAAAGAACTTATTAATATATGATAGCTTGGGTTATCTACAAATTATGGTTTCATCATTTTTACCATGGTTGATTTTGCATAGGCGTTATAGTTCATTCATAACTTTTTTCCCTCCTTTTGATCCTTTTTGAGACCATTATTTTTCTTATAAGCAACTACATTTATGCCTAGAAGGAATCCACACTCATCCAAAGCTTGTAATGTAGATGCGGGGTCATCTCCAAAACTACCTCCTTATTTGAACAAACTCTTTAGTCTAAAAGATCACAATAATAGTAGAAATTTGATACTTTCTTATATTTAAAAAGGCACTTAATCATCCTTATCTACCAACACTATTTTTTGGCACAATAATTTTATGACCTCTTTCTCTCCCGAGTACAAACTAGTTTTATGATATCAATTCTAATTCTAATACGCAAATATTTTCCAACATGTGACTGCACTCTCTAAGTCGGCTTCCTCCACCTTTTCAATTCCATTTCCAATCTCTTTCCTTGTAAATTCTCTCAAAACAATCTAGGTTTCCTCAATACTCCATGGGCCACTAACTACAACTTTACTTTCTTTCAATTTTATTTTAGAATTGCAACAAAATAAGATCTCATCTAGATCTCTAACGATAACTCTTTCTAGTAGCTTTCAAACCACCTTGAACGTATTTTTTTGTAGCTTTGCCGTTGAAAGGTTTTTTATAGGAATTTTTGTTAATTGACAAGTACTTTTTGTCACCATTACTATGATCAATTTTTTTCTTATTCTAATTCATTCTTTTTTATCAACACTAGTTTTCTCGATAGCATTGTGAAGTTCCTCTATCACAACTGCATAGTATCTTTGAATCTACAACCTTTCACAAGAGATCAAAGCCTCTTGAGAACTAGATTAAATCAATGGATTCTAAGGAGACCAAACCAACACGTATTGCTGTTACATGAACTTTTTGCTATCAGTTGAATTCTCCCTTCCCTTCTCACCTTCTACATTTTCTTCCAGACATATACCGAAAAATTTCACCATTCACTATGCTAATTAGCACAAAATAGTGAAGATCTTAAGTTATTTTAGTAACCCATATATAAGTAATATGTAGGATAGATAAATCATTGGATTTCATGATTTGGCGTACCATACCCAAAGCCAAAATACATGTATTAGATCCAAATGCAAACCCAAACCTAATGTACAACTCAATACTCACACCCAATTGCGGGTCCAAGAGTAACTGAGCAGTAGATTGGATTTCCGAATATGAGACAATAATTGTTCTACCTCTAACCTTGGGATTTTTTTTTTTTGGTGAAATAACCTTTCAATTCAAATGCAGGACTCTTATACAACTATCACCAGCCTAAGTAGACTTCATTGGCTTATAGTGGCAAGTAAGCATTAAGAAACAATTGAGCTAGAGCCTAGAGATTGATACTTGAAGTTTGGAAAAAAATATGGCAAATTCCTTAAAAATTAGGAAAAGATTTGGATAACTAGAGATAAAAACAAAATAACAAAATTAAAAATCGGTGGCTCCTTCAACCGCGAACTCCAATTTGAAGAGCATGTGATCTCCACTCTCCGATTCAAGAATTCCATGAATTGGACGGCCACGATTACATCAAACTCCACAGCTATGTTCTCTGATTCACCGCAGCTCAACTTACCCCTCCCGGCTCTGCGGCGTTCTTCGAGAGTCTCTTGATGGAAATCGCACTCCATGGACGGCGAAGACCTCGCGTCCGCCGGCGGTCCGTCGGAGCATATCGCGACCGGCATCGATGCGGCAGCTCCCTGGGCGGAGGAGTTCGGGCACTGCCGGGAAGGATGCGAGGCCCTGGCGAGGGCGATCTCCACGACGTTGGGGAGTGTGATGAGGGAATTCGATGCCAGAGCGGAGGGCGCGGCTCGAAGTCAGGACCATCTCCTTCTCTCCTTCGATCGTCTCACTGGCGGTAATTCTTCTCGTCTATCTATTTCAGATCATTTTCAAAATGAGGTATAGCTTTGTCATCTTCTGCCATCTCGATTTTAAGGGAAAAGGGTGTTATCAGACTTTGATGTAGCGTTCTTCTTAGTTTTGAATTCAAAATTGCTTTTTTTATTCGAATTTTATGGGTTTCATAGGTTATGTTGTCAGATTCTGATGGAAGAATTCTATATTTTGATTGATTTTCCATTTTGCTTTGAGAAATTTATAAATGTTGCTGTTTCTTTCTTGTTCTTTGTAAAAGAATCAGTTTGTCATTTTATGGATTTGCATGGATATTTTGAGTATCTGTTCTTAGATTGAATGGGAAAATATCCTGCATTTCTTATTATTGGGAAGCCTTTGTTATGAGTTCTTAGTTAATTGCTTTAGGTTATTTCCTTGATACATGGTTTTTAAGGAAGAATTTGGTGTATATAATGCTTCCCACTTGCTTGGACCATGCTGTTAAAAATTAATTTCTTTATCACAATGTAAGGGTTAGAATAACTGTGTATTATTTCCTTGATTTTAATATATTCTGTGTGCTGTCAATGATTTAGCTTTGTAGTGTAACTTTGGTGGTTAAAATGATACAAAAATAACTTTCCTTAAGGTTGCAATCACTTTAGGGCCTATGTGGTAGGAGCATAAGACCTGTTTCTTGTGCGCATTGTTGTTGGTGCCCCGCAAAATTTATTCTCCCCTCATTGCTTGTGGTGATTTTGGCATTGGTGTTGCTTTCTTTATGTCATTTGGCTCTTGCCCTCGTACCCAGCACCGGTGATTGGGGGCAAGTGGCAACGCTCAAGCTGGTGAGGCTTTTGGCTGCTACTGCAAGATCCTCCCTCATTAATGGAAATCGGTATTAGTTTAAGACTATCATCTTTGACATATGATCTTGCTTGAACACGATTTGTTTTATAGGCTCGTACATCCATATCCTTGATCACAAAGGAGACTATCATCTTTGACATAAACCTAGAAAATTGTGGATTGGAAATGAATGGAGTGGAGCTGATTGGGAACTTCCATGGACAATGACCAACCAAATTTAGAGTAATTAAGTATTATTGGGACAATCTTTTGTTTGAGTTATTAATTAGGCCCATGCAACTTTCTATTGTTTTTTTTATTTTTCATTTTTTCTTGGCCATCTAGTTACTTTTTTGGGCAACTAGAGATGGTTATTGTATTTCAAGTTAACTTGATTTATGAGTCATTTGAATTGGTCAACAAATTACTTGGGTATGAAGCGAGGATTGGCTTGCAGTTAGAACTGCATGAAGGGACATTTTGGTCATAAACCCCTTTTAAGTTGTTTATAAATAGTGGCTGCCCTCCGCTAGTGTTTTCATATAATGTTGATAAATGAAATCAGTTTCCTTTCTTCTAAATTTGCTTCATGTGATGCGAAGTTGGGAGTGAGGCGCCTGCTAGAGTAACTGCAGTCTTCTCTTCTCCTATTTCTCTATCACTATTATTTTCTGCCTAGAGCTGTTTTTTACTCCTTTGGCACAAACACCCTAAAATCTCTAGCTGCCAAACCCTCAAATCACTACAATGAATCCTTCAACCTTTAACCCTTATCTATTCCTATCTCCCTCCTATTGTTGCTGCCTAAACCAGACTCTTTGATCTATCCAAAACCCATTTGGACCTAAATTTTATGGATACTGTGACTTCTTACAACAGCCATCTTATCTAAGCCCTTATCCACTGTTTAATTCTTCACTACTAGATTGCTGATTAAGGGAGGTGGTTGTGCTTACTACTGATTGGACTTGGAGAAGCTCCTCAACAGTTAAAGGCAGCCTTCTGATGATTAGCAGATCCGATCTCATAAAAACCTTCTTGAATAATGTCCTATATTGGTTTCTATTACCAGAATAGTTGTTTATTTGCTTAATTCTGATCATGATCTTAACTTAACTTATTTAAGGCATCAATTTTAGCTCATAAAAGCACTAGATTTCATTGCATCATCATTTATTTTGAGTTTATTATCCTTATTTAAGTGTTTTGCATTATGTTATTCTTCTTTTTTTTTTTTTTTTTTTTTTTTTTTTAAGGACTAGGATAGGAGAAAACCCAGTCAAAAATCAGGTATCGTCTTAAACAGCATACAACGGAGAGTTCGAATATGGTATTCCTATTCTTTAAGCTACAAACTTGGAATAATTTTGATAAGAAAATATTAAAGAATCTGTTGAAAATATTGATGATAAGCTTCCAGGTCTTCTAGCTGTCTGCAAGCAAAAGTTGATCGACATGAGACTTTGTGAAATAATCTATGAACTCTGTGCTGACCCTAGAGCTGGAACATGGTGAATACACTAAGCACATGTAATCAGTCATGTTAATTTGTTTTATTTAATTAAATAATCAATCAAATACTGGTTGCTATGGCTTCTTTCTGTATGAGCAAATTTTAAGTATGTATTTTTTTGTAGGGACAAGATGTCTGCCTGCTATATGAGGCTTGAGATGTTATGGAGAAAGATTTAGGAAGGTAAATTAACACTGATAGATGATGCTGGTACTCGCTATAATTAAACTGGTGATGGAATTGATCAATATGTTTGGCCTTAATCCATATGAAGAAAGGACTCATCTTACCATGCCTTTGAGGAGCTAATTGCTCCTTGGCAATATGATCTCGAGTCCAAGTGTGCCAAAGTTTTCATCCTGTTGATCCCATCTGGTAATCAAATAGCATCCTCTAGTAGGATGTGGCATCCTCTGGTAATCAAATGCCACATCCTCTAGTAAGATGTGGCCTATGGTTCATGTTCTTCAGCTTCATGTGCTACAAGGGCATCAATAGAAACAAAGGTATGATTGGATATTACATGATTTGGGATGAGATGAATGGGGATTGCTTTGTAGCTCTTTGAGAAGAGCATGGTTACTAAGTTATATGTGTACCTGATTAGGGATACCGTGGCTAAATTAAGAAGGATTCCATAATTGAGTACTGAAGGAACAATAGCTCCATTTAAGTCTTTCAAGGGTGAGAGCAACATCTCTACTGTTATGATTGAAATTCCCAAAGTAAGACCCCACCATTATTTTTACTTCCCCTTCCAAATAATCACCAAATTGTCATGCAAAACCCCCATAATGGTTGTGGGTGTATCATAGAGCTTGAAATCTTCATTACTTATTTCCCCTTTGTAGCCACATGTATTGCATGTGCTTGACCCTAGTAGATGTTAGCGGGTAGAAAGCCAAGTATTGATTCAATCAGTCTTTTGGCTTTGTTTTCCCTAGCACCATCCCTTATCATTTGTGCCATAGAACTTCCGATATACCATCAGCCAACGTAGTAAGTTCTTAGCTTTTTTGAACAATGGAGCCCCCTTTGGATCTTATCTCTTGATGGGCTTTTGGTTGTGTGTCCACCTTTAGACTTGTTTAATGTTGGTTTAACTCAAACTATGTGTGATGGATTATGTTAAATTGGTTATTGTATTTTAATAGTTTCTGGTGGTTGAATCCACCTAATTTTGGTGGATGTTGCTAGGCTTATGATTTGGTGATGGTTGTGATATTTTATACAATGTTTTTTATTGAATGGTTTGAGTTTAATAGTAAGCCAACAACCACTTGAAATTATTACTGCAGATTGACTCTACTTATTGATTTTATTTTATGATAATACTTAATGGTTTGAGTGTTACCCATGAGTCATCATTGGATCGAATTATGCTTGTGATTACTTTATGCACATTTATAGCCATTCATGTGCCTATTGTAATCAAGAATGACATGCACATAATATTGGCAATCATAAACATAATTCCATCCAATATGAGTTAGGATTTAGATAAGAAATTTCAAAAATTCATGCTAATAATTCAAGTAATAATCCACATATAGATAAATGATCTAATAACAAACATCATAATGCCGACCATAAAACATCATAGCCATCATCCAAATGAGAAAGTTGAATAATGTCTAAGAAAATTAGGTTGATTCAACCCATAAAAGTATAAAACATTACCAAAAATATAGTAACCAATTTAAAACAATCCATCACACATAGTTTGAGCTAAAATTACAATGACCAAGTCCAAGGAGGATACAACCAAATGCCCATCAAAAAATGAGATCCAAAAGGGTCCATCACTACTATATTGCTTGATGCTAGTGCCATGGATATTGGATGGTCTTAGTGGAAATTGCTAAGGAATATGCTAGAGACAACTAAGGCTGATAATTGCATAACTGTATGCCTCGAGGTTTGTTGTACCGATCAATACCGATGTGTACCAACTATACTGTACCGTGTAATTACCGAACCAGTATGCGGTATGTGGTGCATACCAACACTCAATATGCCGAACCAGTCTCCATATCATATGTATCAACATTGTAATAAGATGGTACCAGTACGGGGTCCGGTACCGAGACGTCGAACTTTGGTATGTTTATTACCCATTTAGAGTACTTCTTTACATTTAGGTTCATAAGAACATCTTTATTGCTCTCATGCTTTAGTGCCTTAGATGCAACCAATGTTCTTCAAAAGCCAATCCTAGAATCTCTCCTAGCAATTCAATCCTTAATCAAGACACATCTTGACTATAGCAGCCATATTCCCATCCAGTAGCCACTAAGCAACATGCTTGCCTACTGATACCTTCTACCACATTAAGAGAAAGATGAACAAGTGCTTTGCCTCTTGCTAGAGGAAGTTGTTCGATCACCATATAATTTATCTATAGGATTACGCTTGGCCCACCTGGACTAGATTGACTAGACTAGAAACCGTAAAGGAATAATGGGCTCTTCAAAGACATGGTATGATCATGTTCTTTTTTCGCTTAGGTTAAGGCCGGACTTATGATTCATTCCATATTATTTGATCTAGTCATAGCGGAGTTATACTTAGAGCGATCAACTAGTTATCATGGTGATGTTTCCATGCTTTCTAGTTGCTATAATCTTTCCATGTAACACCTTGATTTCCTTATAGTAAGGAAAATGCTTTGTCCCTGCAAACAACTTAGGATTTGCTTACATATAGAAAAACCTATAACATGTGTCATTTGTTGGATTATTTATTTAAAGGAAACAATTTAACATGACTAACTATATATGCTTACCGTGATCACCATACTTAAACCCTCTTCTGGTCACAAAGTTCGTATGTTTTTGACAAAGTGCCATTCTCGTCCAGTTTTGCTTTTGAGCTTCTAGTGGAGTTAGAAGCTCGCCTTCAAAGTTTTCAACTGATTCTTCAGTTTTTGTTAATCAAAATTATTCTACATTTGCTAGTTAAAGGTTGAGATTATCGCCTTTCCATTTTCCTTTGGAAATTGTCACCTACAGAATTGCTCAGAAGGATTTGATCCTTCATTATTCCTCATAAACATGGTTCGCCATATTGGCCCAAACCGAATGGTACGGGGCGTACCGTACCGGTTTGGTATCGGTACCTGGTATGGGTGGCCTACTAACACTTGGTACGCCAAAAAGATTCCATACCATACAGTACAAACATAGTGCTAGTGTGGCACTGGTACGGAGTTTGGTATCGAGACGGTGAACTTTGCTCACAAATGTTCGTTTAGTGGATTAATCCAATTAGCCAATCATGTCATAGTGATCTTTTGTATATTTTTGTTAAATGGCACATTTCTATTGCTCTTGGACATTCGTTTCCTAGAGGCAACTGATTTATTATCATGCCTATAGATCTATAAGTGGAAAGAAAATAGAGCATCAACAATAACCTCTTAGGTCAAACAAGCACTGGTCAAACTTTTAAAAAAACTTTAGGCATAAATGGCTATGAATGAGATTATGATCACAAAAAAAGTAGGTACACCAACATTACTTGAGAATCAAAACAAAATCAATGTAAATATTCTTAATAGCCTTCATGAGATAAATCATAGAAGTTTTAATATCCAACCATGAACCAAGCACGACAAATATTCTTAATAGCCTTCATGACATAAATCATAGAAGTTTTCATATGATACTACAATTCTTGCATGGAACCATGCATGAGCAGTCATGTAGTGGAGTCACTATCATGGCGAGTTTGCAGATGACTGCAAGAGAAAGGTGAAAAGACTGTAGCAAATGTATTGATTTTTTACAGAAAACATAATTTCAAATGAGATCATAATCATCAATCCATGTTTCCAAAGCAAGTCATAAACTAATATCAAGCTAATAAAATTGATGGAAAAGATATATGGATTAGTTCCATCTTTCATGCTGAGTCTCATGGCACTCAACTTGTAGGACAGGGTGGTGGATGGATTCCACCACTAGCATACCCCAAGACATCATTGACACACCACCTTCTCTCATTTCAATGAGCATCACAACATTGTCTTCATGCTTCCCTTCATTGGAAGCACAGCTCCAAATAGGGGTGACAGTGGGTTAGGTTGTGTTTGGATTGGATTGAGACATAACTATTAGGAAAAGCCTGTCAAACTTGAACTGAACCTATTTATTAAATGGATCATAAATCAAAAACCAAAGCTGGCCTATTTATTAAATAGGTAACCTGTTCCAACATGCATAACCCATTCAATAAACAGGCTGCATCAAGTCTGATCTGTGATAAAAAATAAATATGTTCTACATAGGCTAAACAAATCATAAACAATTTAAAAAAATTAAATGGGTCTTAAGTGAATCGAATTGTAACCATGTCAGGTGCAATTATTAAACAGGTGTAAGGTTAGACAGGTTAGTACTCTAAACCTAAACTAGATCAATTTTAACTAAATTGGTTAAGTCGGTTCAACCTGTTAATGACCTAAAACTATTTATACTAAACTTGAACCTGTTTATCTAAAGTCGGTTGTTGGTTGGGTCATAAATTGCCACCCCTAGCCCTAAAAAATTTCGAAAAAACAAAAGAAAGAGAGATAGGTTTGACATACCTTCTAGAGCAAGGTCCACCGTACCGGGTCCGGTAGGCGTACCGGTTGCCTACCGGACCGGTACGGGCCGGTTCGTACCGTGCTCCGGGCGGTACGAACCGGGAAGCTCTTCCCCGCCGGAACCGGGGAAGAAGAAGAGAACCAGAGGGAGCGCGGGGAAGAGAGGGAGCGAGCCCACCTTTGGCCGCCATCGGAGAGCCGCGGAGGGGCGTCGGAGGCCGGTGGGGGGCGGCGGAGGCCGGCGGGGGGCGGGGGAGCCCGCGGGGGCGCTGCGGAGGCCGCGGCCGCGGCCGCGTCCACTGTTTCGAAAGAAACAGGGGACGCGGCCGCGTTTTTTAATTTGGGAATTTTAAGTGAAGTCGGCAAATCGGGCCTCCGCAGCGCCCCCGCGGGCTCCCCCGTCCCCCGCCGGCCTCCGCCGCCCCCCACCGGCCTCCGATGCCCCTCCGCGGCTGTCCGATGGCGGCCGAAGGTGGGTTCCCTCCCTCTCTTCCCCGCGCTCCCTCTTTTTCTCCTCGTCTTCTTTGTCTCCGGCAAGAAATCGGCCTGTACCGGTTTCCACGGCTCCGCCGTACCGGTAGCTGGCCGGACCGGTTTGTACCGGCCCGTACCGGCCGGTACGGGCCGGTTCGGCATACGCTGTTCTAGAGTTTTGCAAAATGGAGCTTCAGGTTATCTTGGAGCAAGGGGTGGCCTTGAGGGAGGATGTGGTGGTGGCTGATGGAAGACACTCCAAAAGATGTCAGATCAGGAGACAAAGCATGCTACAGATGATGAGGAAGCAACCTAAAGCCTCACTACCTTGAGGATTGGTACTTGCCACCAACCACAATACCATGTATCTTCGCGCTGTCTGGTGGCGGCATCAATGTTGGGATGGCCATGAGCAGTGAAGGTATGGGACAATCAGGTGAAAAAAGAAAGAGGGGTTGGGGTTAAAGACGAGAGAGGAATTCTTAAGGGGCATGACCAAAATGAGCGTAAGAAATGAGCATAAAACATGACATAAGTCTATTTGCAGGTGTCTCAGGAGCGATGGACCAATCATGTTAGATCAGCCCATTTTGTAGCAGCCTATATGCTAGTCTGAGTCAAAAGTCTAGTCAAATAGTAATTATTACTTATTAACAACTAGTGGTCATTATTCCTAAATTAAGTGTTCATAAATGTAGAATAAGTCATTTAGTGTTTATAGGCTTTATTAAATATGGTTTATGCATGGTGTCTTTCAGAGTTTGTAGAAGTATTTTTTTTTGTCTTTTACAAAGTTGTAAGCATTAATGCGTTGGAATATGTGAGGTCATTTTGTGAGTATAAAAATAGATATGTAGTAAGGAAAGAAATATAATGAAGAATTGAATTGTTTGTGTAATTCTATTTGTATTTAGTCTGGCTTCCACTTGTTATCTCCCTTCTCCTATTTCTTTATCTCGATCTCTTTTCCCTCGTTTGCTTAACCCTACTATCTTCATTGTCGATTGGTTTTTTATCCTTTCTCCAATTCTCTCCTCTTCAAGAAGATATCTCCATCTTAAAATTATAGTCAGCAACAACAATGAGCATGATGAACTCCTTTCACATCATGATGAGCTAGTTCGTCAACATGAATAACACTTTGATAAAATAGAAGGCTGAATAAAGTTTCAAAGAAGTAACCAATCAGCTCAGAGAACAAGCAAACAAATTTGAACATTATTTCAGACAACTTCAAGTGATGTTGACTTGTGACTACTAGAACTTCTATGATGAGTAACTATTGTAAGTTGTTCCTCCATTATAGGATCAAGATCAATTTAAGGGAAAGGCACCAATTGAGAAGTTGGTTGAAGTTAGGAATTCACCTCAAATGCTTTCTAATGTGGTGAAATCTTATCGTTAAGTTCTCTTCCAAGAACTTCTTCATCTCCTCCTCTAGTTCTTCAACCTCATATAATCCAAAGAAGCAATGCGAATAAACGCATTAATCCAATTAGCTTTATATAATCAGTGTTCTATTTAAGAGGAGTGAAAGTTGAAGTTTCAAATTCATATTTGAAGGTGGAACTTGAAGTTTTTGTGATAGACTTCATGTCTCAAAATCTTTATGGAGAAAGCAATGGCCAAAGTCATATTTTTGATTTAGGAGACTCATTCAATTACACCTTCTAGTGCTCTTGTCTCTCTGTCCAAAAACCAATCTCATTTATTGCCTGTTTCCATCATTAACATCCAACAAGAAGCAAATTAGTTTTTGGAGGTTATACAAATCACAAGATCAAGGTAATACACTTTGAAGATATGAAATTCTAAAAGCATTGATGATTGAAAAACTCAAGGAAGAGTTCATATGCGGCGGAATGTCTATGTAGGACTGATGGACCAACCATGTTGGATCAGCCCATTACCTATTTCCATCATTAACATCCAACAAGAAGCGAATTATTTTTTGGAGGTTATACAAATCACAAGATCAAGGTAATACACTTTGAAGATATGAAATTCTAAAAGCATTGATGATTGAAAAACTCAAGTGAGAGTTCATATGCAGTGGAATGTCTATGTAGGAGCGATGGACCAACCATGTTGGATCAGCCCATTTTGGATTATCCAATATGTGGGTCTAAGTCAAAAGTCTAGTCAAATAGTATTTATTAGTTATTAGTAGCTAGTGATTGTTATTCTTAAATTATGTTTTCATAAATGTGGAAAAAATCTTTGTGTTTGTAAGTTTCATCAAATATAGCTCATTGCATGGTGTTCATTAGAGGTTGTAGAAGTATTTTATAGTTGTAAGCATTAATGCATTGGAATATGTATGGTCATCTAGTGTCTATATAAATACATATCTTGTAGGGTTGGTGGAGTGCATTTGTTATCTCCCTTCTTCTACTTGCTTCTCTTCTCTCTCGATTTCTTTCTCCTCTTTTGCTAGCCCTTACTATATCTGGTGTTAAGGGATCCACCTGGAATAGCCATACCATGTAAAATGGGCATAGCCTATTCCAAGTCTATCCCTGATTTGCAGGGTGTTTGATTGGAATAACTCTATTTCAGGTCTTATGCTCCTACTAGACAGCTCCTCAAGGTTTTGAACTTAGCTTAATTCCATCTTCCTCACCATAAGGAAAAAAGCAAAGGAAAGATGAGCTCACATGCTTGCTCTAAGCACATCAGATAGACAACTAACTGATTATGGTATTTAGGTTTTAATCTAGCAGGTAACTCAGAAATGACCTTAAGCTCATGTCTGATCTATGCAATAACTTCGAGGGATCAAGGGATGTAACTATGTTTTTTATGCAACAGCTAGTAAGGAATTTCTCTAGTGTCAGCTTTAAAAGCTGGCTAATGTCGAAAACAAATTCAATCCTTATTCCCTGTGTTCTCCATGTGCATACCTCTATTAGAGCACATATTTAATATACCTCTCTAGACTGCCTTTTGTTTTGAACTATCAAGGAAAATGAAGAAAAATGAATTATATGTTTCAGACTTCTTCACTACAAATCATTCCACATTATTGATGTGTTATTCAAAGTATACGAATGTCAGGTATGATTTCAATTTTGACTCCTTGTTGCATTCTTGTTTTCTATCAGTTCTATTATTTTGTTAATTTGATTTTGCTCATTTCAGTCTTCAGTTTTCCCTCTATTATAGGGGAGATGCCTGATTCCCACATCAGTGTGGTATCCCTCTCATGGATGGAAAAGAGTTTAGGAGAGAGTCAAGGAGGGGGAGAAGCTGAGGGGATCTGGGAATGCTATGGATCCTACCAACCCAGGATTTTTAGGATACTAGACTTCATATGAAAAGGTCATATCCTGCATTTTGAAAATTTTGGTTGATGGAATTTGTTCCATCCTTTGATTATATCTTCTTTCTCCTCTCCCCAACTCCTCTCCCATGTCCTTCCCAATCATATGAAGGATGTCAATATATATGAGGAAACCACATGTCCCAACAGCCCAATAAATCATTTTTTTTTCTGTGAAATTTCTAATGTTTTATAGTTTATTCACTTATGTTTCCCTCTAGATGTATGAATTAGTGACTTAAATATTCCTAGCACCAGTTGCCATATGGGAGATAACACTCATAGCCATGCCCAAGACATGTACTTAGACCCTTATTCTATTGTAGGCTATACCTTATTTCTGTTAAAAATTTATGTGGCACAAGTTGATTTCAATTACTTTTCCTTGAAATAGCTACTTATTTTCTGAATAAATAAATCAGTGTAAATCAAAGTTTGAGCAGTTGTGCTTGAACCATGTTTTTCTTTTCCATATTGGTGATTGTCTCAACATGCATTCGTGTGCACTTTTATTTGTCTTTTTAAAATTTATTCTTGATTGCTAAATCCTCCTATATTATGTTGTTGTTGCAGAACTAGATAAGCTAGTAGAAGATGCACCCATGCCATTCATTATGCAACATGCAGTCAAGATATCCTCTATCCGTAAGAGAGTTTCATCATTGAACTTGCTCTTGAAGTCAATACAGAGGCGCATTGATAACATAGATCGAATGCTTTCTACAGGCATACCAAATGGTACTGACTGATCTTTACAACTTCTGCTAATTTTAGTCTTTATATATTATTGTGAAATATAGTATCAGTGAACAGAACCTTAAAATTTTCTTTTGCAGATAACGTCTCTCCTGATATAGTGGAAACATCAGCACTGACTTTGTAATTCTGGTATTCTCGTTGTTAGTAGTCATTACTTAATCATAGCTTTCTGATTAGGTTTTTGGATGACTGAGTGTTAAACATGCACCTTCAAAATTACATATGCTAGACTACTAGTGAGACACTGTAATATGCCGGATTATACTTTTACATATGCTGCACCAGCCTTCACTGAGTATGCTCATATCTTGATAAAATAAGCACTGAAGGTGCAGTTTAATATCATTACAATATTTGTTTCATGAATCGAATATTACCAGTATATGCTGACAGGAATCATATACTTCTTTTTTTCCCTCTTCATAAGAAGTTATACACTGCATGGTCTTTTTCATTTCAGTTTATCTGTCAGATGCCTGTAACTGAATTTCTAGGGTCCAAAGCCATTTCTTTTTTAATATGCATCTGATTAAGCAAAGTGTTCATAGGAGATTTCATTCATCTAAACACAGTTTTAGTTTAACTGCATGGACGTGATTCTGAGTGATCACAGGGATGCTTTCCAGTTACCTGAGAATAAACCAAAGAATTTTTTGTGTATCTACCAGCAACTTTTCTCCATGGCATTGATGTTGTAGGTCATGTTCATCTAGGCTCTTCTCTATGTTCTACCTTTGCCTAAGTGTTCAGAATAAAAGCTAATTTTAGCTGGACTTGAAAACCCATTCTAAATTTAATACTCCACAAATAAATCTATGGGATGTTTATATGAGAAGAAAATTATGTTTTTGCCAACCTGGATAATGAACCTTAGATGAGCATGTGTCCATTTTCGGTATCTGAAATTTGCTGTACATGAAAATAATGTCGACAAGATCCTGAAAACATTGCTATGAGTGGTTCATCAAATTGTGTTCATAACTTTATCAGTTTATATTGTATAGGGAAGATCCCCAGCCAATATAAGTCCTCTTAGGTGCTGCTGACAAGACCTTTGAGATTCTGGAACCTTGTGGTATGAAGTAACGTTGTTGTAGCTTGCCATGATATTTGATTTACCCATGAAGGATATGGCACGAAATGGATGAATATTAGAAGCCTTTTTTTAATAAAATAAAGAGATTACAATTGCAGTAGATATGTAGTTTTGGGTTTTGGTAGAAATTATCTACTTCTAAGTTGCTTATCTAATTTATTACTAATTTCTAGGTTTAGGTCCTGATGGGGAAAATATTAGATACCTTGACCTCAGGCTAGACCGACTTCCTTGACATTGAACATAAATCAAGATGAACGACTTCGGCCCCAGCCGAGGAGAACAATCAGCACGTGTCGATAAGAACTGACAGTCCTAACAACCGACAGCTCTGGCAGCTCGCAGTCATGGCAGTGTTATGGCTTGCACCCTACCAGTCCTAACAATCGACAGCTCTGGCAGCCCGTAGTCATGACAGTGCCATGGACTAGCTCCCACGCCGTGGCCGTATTTCCAGCCATTATCTGGCCACGCCATGTTAGGTTAGGTAACGACAAAGTGAACTCCCCTATATAAAGAGGTAGCATGAGGGACCTCAGGTATACAACACATGCAACATTACTCATAGAGTCACCCTCTGCTGAAACCCTCTTCATACCGTACTATTGCCTCGTTATTCTAACTTAGGCATTGAACGATCCTCGACTAGAAACTCTCCGTCAAGTGGACTTTCTTATAGGCCATTTTTGGAGGAGCCCAACATCCAACACCCCAACCGACCTGCTTAGCTCGTCTCCAGCCGACCTCAGAGTCGACTGAGCTATACACTGACCTTGGTCCGGATTCGGCGGCAACAGATTGGTGCTAGAGAAAGGGCCACCCCCCAGCTACATCAACATCAATCAAAGGGAGAGACAACTGACATGAGGTTGCGAGGAGCATACAACGCATCATGTGCTTCACAACGCCGCGTTCCCGAGGGTCGTTATAGAGCCCGGAACTTGCTCTGCCAGAACAATCCGCCGTCTCTGTGGACAATGAGCAATTCAACTTGCTCACTCAATATGTGCAGGCGTTGACCGTGGCGGTCTAGGGCCTGGAGCAGACAGTGGCGCGACCGAAGCCAGTCCAACTGGAATTCGGCCAGCCCAGCCACTATTCTCAGTCGTCAACGCATCGCATGCGCCTAGTCAGCCACCGCTCACGGCTGGGACTTCGAGCGGTCGCGTCAAAGTCGACACACCCAGAGGAGCAGCCTTAGACAGCATGGGAAGCGGCATGCTCCAAACCCCCACTCCAACGAAGACTTTGTTCCGAGCCTCTCGCCTTCATGTCAGGTGGAGACCCCACCCCAGCGGGATGCGGACCTCGATAGAAGAATTGAGGAGTTGAGTCAACAGACTCAAGTTCTCAAAGGATAGGTTCCGAGGGCGAAAAACGAGCTCAACTTCTTCTCGAAGCCTCCCTTCATCAGGCAAATCATGAAGGAATCAACTTTATTTCGGTTCAAGATGCTTCAAGTAGAGTCGTACGATGGCACCTCGGATCCTCTGGATCACCTTAAGAGCTTCAAGGCCTTCATGATGCTGCATGGAGCCACCGACGACAAGCTTTGTAAGGCATTTCTTGTGACCCTTTGCAAGGCGGCTCGATTCTAGTTCTCCGGGCTTCTAGTCCATCCACTCATTCCAACAGCTTGCCTGCCTCTTCGCGACAAACTTCTCCTCTAGCCGAAGATAACACTGCAGTTCGGACGCGCTGCTCGGCATCAAACAGAGGGAGAGAGAGTCTCTCAGAGAATATATCAGCCGCGTCAGAAAAAGATCGTCTCAATCGGACATCATATGATCAAGTTATGGCCTCCGGAAGTTTGACCTACGATTTGGCTTTCCGATGTGGTAGATCTTGCTTCTGAACCCTGTCCAGCCTTGCTTGTAGTGGTCAAAATGGTCCATATCGAGTATGAGAATCCTTCTGGATCAAATTTTCCACTCTCCACCCTCTTTTTTTCATAGGAAAGGGAGGGAAATCCACCTGCACTATAATTATCTAGGTTTGAAGACTAGGAATGCAACATCCAAGACTGGAACCCAGAAGTTCAGAGAGGTGCGTTCATTAGGATAAGCCTCAGTTCCCTGATTTACGAGGAAGAATTTGTCTTCAATCTTCAGATTGATGGTGACCTTGTTGATGTAGCAGTGGCAGAAATATATTTCATCAAGGAATGACACAGTAAATGTATTCAAACTTTAGCTGGAAAAGTTAAAAGAAAAACTAGTCTATAATCCAGAGAATTCAGATCAGATTATTCTCTCAGTTTATTTTTATATTTTTGGAGAATGAACGTATAAGTTCTTTTTCTTTTATTAAGTGTTTTAGTACTATTGAAATGTAATTATGCTTGTAAACTGCAGACAGTTCTTGTATTTGTCGTTACTAGTGAATAGTTTTAGTACTTGGAATGCGACCAGATGCGATTCCACCTGGAAGAACTGAGTTAAATGCAATACATGCAATACCTGATAAATTTTAGAACTTTTGCTGAGTGCAGAGTGCAATTATAAATTACAACAGGATTCACATGAAGCATCCAAAATTTTCACGATGCCCATGGAAAGGTGGGTGTCTCCTCTCTATGAATACAAGCAAAAATGGTTTTGTTGAACATGCATGTTGGTTGTAGATGTAACGTGTTTTGTGAGGATGAAAAGGAGGGGATGAAGCTCGGGATTGCGCGATGGGGTGATTGGAAGAGCTTCTGTTGTTATTTTGATTGCTAAAATTTATTAGAAGCTGCATGCCTTTCAATCATGATATAGACTTGGCCCTCCAGCTTTGAGTACGGAAGGTTCTCATCAGTTTATATAGATTGGTGCTATGCAAAATAATACTATGCAATAAGCAAGCAAGCCTTGGCATATCCATAATTTAGTCAAGAATGTCCAAGGCAAGAAGGTACACCAGTGTCCCGCTTTTTGTTGTTGTTCCCTACAGAAAACTCAATTAAGGCTGCTAATTAGATTTCAAGTTACATGTATATTAGGATCATGGAGGAAATAATGTATTGAGACCATCCTTAGGGTAGAGATGCAATCATGGTGATGGTTGAATGAGATAATCTAAGGGCTCATATTACCCGAGGAACAGAGGCTATGATCTCGCCAATGGTTCATATAGCTGTTTCATTCCTATTTGTGATGTTCAATATTCAAACAGCGGAAATTTACGAACAAATATTGCGCTGTTTATCAGTGTGATATTATTGGGCCGATCCTTTGGTAGGAAAAAAAGGGTAGATCAAGAAACAGCAGTAGCAGCAGCAACAGAAGCTGAATATGCAACAACAATCCAAGAATGCATACCCAGGCGGAAACTAAGTTCCCACTCACGACCCATGTAACAAGCTACACTTTTGATTTCAGATAATGAGGCCAGCCTATATAACAATCAGATGTGTGTATGTCCCAACCTGGTTTTCATGAAAAGTTCAAACCGGCATATTGCAGGAGTTTGGCTACAGGCATGTTGAGATCGCTTGAATAATAAGCAAGAGCAACGAGGGTGGGACATGAGCGATGCACATGATAAATGCCTGGCTAGAGTTGGCCCAAGGGAAGGGGAAAAGTTGAGTAGTTCTTGGCTCTTTGGATAAAAAACCAAAGGCATGATCGCTCTGAAAAGAGAAAAAAGTTGTAAAATAAAATCAGGGGTGGTAACTGTCAGTGTTCGCATTATATACTGAGAAAAAAAATGAGGTAGAACGGATAACAATTGCAGCTTACTTCTTTTAATCGAGTGAAAGTAGTGAAACTAAAATTAGTAATTGCCTTGATGAACCCAACTGTTATCCTATCAGTCTTTCAATTGGTGAAAAGACGATACTGCGAATGGTGACCTCAACAATTTTCCTGAAGCAATGCAAGCATGAGATAAATCGCATGCTGCAAAGTTCCACGCAGATGCATAATTCTATTTGTATGATATGGAGACAGATGACAGTTTGAGAAATTGGAGTTTGAATTCAATGGTAGAAATATTATTTGGGCCAAAATGTTTCTCGTAAAATATGATGTCTTCGTTTTTTGGTAGAATAAAATGTGATAATGGAATGGATAGAAGATTAACCAATGACCCAGAATTATTATCTTTCTTCGTCAATAATTGCAACAGCTCTACACTTTCAAAACAATAATGAATAAAAAAATTCAGAAGTTTCAATAGATGATGATTTTAACTTTCTTTGTACACTGTAAATTAAATATCAAACTACTTTTCAATCTTCGGAGCACACTTCAAGCTTCTGATGCAGAGGTCCCACTGATCTCGTTTTCACATCTGAATATAAGGAAGAAATCTTTCCTTGGTGTTCCATGCTCTGAAATTTTACTCCATGATCGTGTTAAGACAAACTTTTCTTTCAAGGGGCAGGAGGACAAGACTTCCTGAAAACATATGAAGAACCAGTCATGCACATGAAAGAACTGTTTAGATGTGCTAATGTCAAGAAAGGAAAGTATATCTGAGAACAAGGACATCTTCTCTATCTAAAATGTAGAGTAGAAGCCCCAAAAAAACAATACAATAGCAGCAATAAGCAGAGTAGACATACAATACCTGGAGGTAACTAGTCAGATGCGTGTGTAACCTTCTCTCTGAAGTCCACCATTAGGAAGCGTTCTTCTCAAGAAAGATTTTCTATTAAGAGACCAGCTCTTTTTCAGTGCATGCTTTCTTCTCCAAGCAGATACACGTGTGTAGAGAGATGGAAAGATGAAACAGAATAACAAAAGAAACAGTATCACTGCACAGACTATCATAACATTAATGAATCCATCTTTCAATTCAGGGTCCCTCTGATTTGTCCATGGAACACCTCCGACATTCATCCCAAATACTGCAGCAGAAAAATGAAACCATCAGCTACTATCGAAAGAAACCGGTAATTTAAACTTAGACTCTGATTTGTAGGCCAAGAAAACTTACTTCCAGTAACAATAGATAATGGAAGGAAGATCATCGAGAGGAAAGAAAGGTAGTATAGCTTCCGGTTTATCTGTTCTGATTGCCAGCTATCAAGACCAGCCTGAACTGCTGTCACCCGATTCGTTATAAATCCCAAATTCTCTTTTAGCCTCCTAAGACGACCAATTAGTTCTTCAAGAGCAACAACGTCTTCACTTGCAAACCAACTTTTGGTTGCACACTTCTCTTTTACACGTGGAAAGACCTGTTCGCCATGAGAAACTACCTGCAGGGCGTTCATAAACACAACCAGAAGAGTTCAAAATTGAGACAGCATTGAATGACCAGCCAACTTGGATGACTAGGATTTAGAGTTAGCAAATAATATTTCCTATTCAAATTATGCTCGTGAGAAAGAAAAGAATTACCTGTAGAAGGCGCTGCAAATTCAGATGCATTTTGGGGAATCTTCTGTCATCCAACATTTGTTTCTTTAATGAGGAGCCACCTGCAGTGAAGTAATCTCATTATTTATTTATTTATTTTCCATAAACAATGGAAGCATATAAGAATATGACTACTCTAATAAATTATTTTACACGTCCTACTATGAGCTTATGGTGTAGCTTTTAAAGCTACAGAAATTTATAAAGGGCCAGTTCGACAAAATATAAGGCTGATTGACTACAAATGTCAATTGTTATTTCTCTCTGAGATTAATAGAAGTTTACAAACACTTGAGTAATATCATAAAAAACTTTTCAACAAGTATGCAGTACGTAACTGCTGATATACATACTCATGTGGGTTATACAAACTGATGATATGTTTATGAGACACAGAAGATATATGGTCTTGTTTCGATGGTATGAAATTGTATAAAGTTGTCCCAGCTTGATGGATGACCAAATTATTGGTCTGTAAACAAATTTGTTGAAGACAAACAAGCATAAAACCCTTTTGGTGGAGGAAAATAAATTTCAGATAGAAGCATCTTTTCCAAGGAATGTTCTGCTTTCAGAAAGTCAATCATGTATAAAAGAAAATGTAATCATAAAGTAATATGCTAAGCTCAAAAAATATACCTGCAGATTCCATTATTAAAAGCAATCCCTTTCAGTCACCAAGTCAAACAGACATTTAAAGATGGGAAACAGGATACAGTATCACCAAATTGCCTTCACTTTCAAAGGATGAAGATTGTGAAGAGTTGTGATAGCTTGATGGATGAGCTCAACTATTGGAACTAATGTTTCAAAAGTCTAGTTTCTATCCTCTAAGTAGAGTTACGATTTGGCTGTTTCAATGATTTCGGCAAATTTCGCTCCAAAAAAAGAAAAATAGCAAAATTTTATTCTATATTACTGATTGTATTTTGAGTTCTTTAGGGTTATTATTTGTGACTTTAGGTAGTTTCAGGTTGAAAACTAAAGTTACTAACTGTTTCAAAGCTTAACACGTTAGACATATTTGTACTTTCTCTAACATTTATAATATCTTATACTTTTCACTAATTCTTGTAATTTCCCTCATTTTTCTCTTTTTTTTATAATTTTTCATATTTTCTCTGTTATGATTAACTTTTCCCAAAGCATATTTCATTTAATAACACAAACTAAGTAAGAACAAAACCATTTAAGTGCATTTGAATCCATAAAGCTAGAGAAGACCAATCAAAATAAGAACATATTCTCTTTCACTACTTTAGTGGTTATATCATTTTATTCTAAAGAAGAGAAAAAAATCATTTGAATAAGAAAAAGAAACAAAGTAACACATGATACTTTATTAAGCAGTAAAGATACACAATAAATTAACAACTTGCGCACAATAATTACAAAACTTAGCCAAAAGTAACATAAAATATACTATTAGATCCATAGATAAATGTGACATTCAATAATACTAACAAATTCCAGAAAATGTTAGAATTTATTGAACATATAAACTTGTCAAACGAAAAAAAAAACAGTTTCAGTCATTTTGGTTGAAACTGACTGAAACTGAATATTTTGGTCTGTTTCAAATTGGTGTTGGGTAAAAAGGATTGTTTCAGCCGAAACTTCAAACCTTGTTTGGAACCTAAAAATAATTATCAAAAAATTGAAGCCAGAATTTCCTAATTGGTGCAAGAAAGTAGTTCATGGTGAATGTATTTTGTTCCATGAAAATGTTGAGTTCGTTCACTTTAAAGTCATGATAAACAAAATCTAGTATCATATAGCTCCACTATAGAAATCACTTCTTTGACAAAGCTACCATATGCCTCCACTATAAAAATCACTGTCCCCAAATTCTCTTCCTTTCCTTCCCCTTGACTTTTTTTTGAATCCATAAACAAATTTTATTAATTTAGAACAATCCGAACTAAGCATCTAGTTGAAACAAATCTTAATTATTTTGGTATAAACTTGACAATTTATTTTATACATATTCTACTGAAGCCAACAGTAAGCGTACTTATAGCACTAGTTCATATTTGTGAATCGCTTGCTTATAACCTTGTAGAGTTGTAGTTCACGACGATATCATTGGCATTCAACGGACTTTTAGAAACTAACTTGTAATGTAATAAGCTCGTCCTTCTATCCCTACACTGGATCTTGTCTTAAGAAGCAACACCAAATATCTAATTGAAATGCTCTCCAAGCTAAACTCAAGCAATATAGGGCTTCCTTTCAATAAATACACCACGTAATATACTGCAAAACATCTATTCTTCAAGAAAATAACCTGCAACCCAATCATATATCCATAGTGTAAACTTCATACTCCTAAGTAATACCTTAAATATACATCTTCAAATAGTCCATCCACATGAACCAACCAGGTCCAGCAATGAAAGGAAATAAAAAGGTGTTTCCTATTATCAAAACGTCCAGAGGAAGATGTGTCTTTGAGGAAATCCGAGTAGATATTTTCTCGCTTTTTTTCGTGATGGAATAAATCTTTTCTTCAACAAATATTTAAACTTACACTAGACCCAACATGTGGTGATATGCATATTTATCACTTTTTTATTCTCAGATCTGAAATAAGTCTTCCATCATGAGGTGGCATCCTTTCTGATGGACTTGGTCCACTCTTAGAAGTCCCTAAATTCTCATCTCCTTAAAATGTATGTCTCTTTTCGCCAACACCACCAATGCAATTTTAATACGTCTTCCTTCTTTTCCAATACACACAACTTAGTTGACCTACCCTCTCAAATCCTCATTAATTTCATTCTCAACCTAAGAATACCTTTTCTCCAGGTCCAACTTCTCCCAATCCCCCACAAATTATTAACAAATTTTTATTGCTTATCCAACCAAGTGTTCCTAATCGTGTAACTTATGTCACAAGAATCATCAGTTACTCAGAATACATCAAGAACAGTTGCATCCAGATAAATAGCAATTTGTAAACTTAGAATCTGATTAAGCAGTAATTAGTAAGCACTAATCCAACAAAAAAAGAGAGAGAAATATTACATGAGCAAGATTTGTCAGGAGCATGAATTACCTTTATCCAATTCGAGCTCCACAGAGTCCAATTCCATCTCCATCTTTGTCACTATATCCTGCATATGATCCACATGTGTATCAATAATATGGACGACCAAATTCGACACCGTCTTCGGCACCGGGTTGTCGGCCTCCTCCGAGTGATTCATCGTCAACAAGAACTCCAGCACATGCTCCGGAATCACAAAACTCCCATTCGCCGCCTTCTCCCCATCGCCCCCGACGCTCGGAATCTCCGAAAGCAGCGACTGCCCCGTCGGCGAGAACCCGAGCCTCGGCACCCTCCCGAGCGACACCGTGACGACCGAGTTCTCCGTCACCCTCGCCGCAAGCCGGAGAGTGAAATTGCTCGCCGCCGGGCCCGGGGAGTTCACCCGGAAAACCAACGCGCCGTCGACGTGGCCGACGAAGGGGCCATTGCTAACTAAAGCGAGGATGTCGTGGAGCTTTAACGGCGGGCAGAGGACGTCGATGAGGTATTGAGCGAAGCCGGCTAGCTTCTGGTTCCCCTTGGGTAGCTCGACGTGGTACCAGTAGAACTCTTCGCCGTTGCCGCTGCCGTTGGCTTGTGTGAGGTCCCATTGTTTGGTGGTGTAGTTGCCGAGGCCGTCGAAGCGGTAGGCGCGCTGCTTGACGGCGCCGGGGAAGTGGGCGCGACGGAGACGCGCCTCCTTGGTGGTGGGAGTCGCATTGGAAGGCATGTACTCGCCGCCGGCAAGATCCATCGAAGAAGGAAGGGGAAGAGCGTGGGTTGGAAGCCGATCGGAGGAAGAGCCAGGGGGATTTGTTTGTTTATTAAATTGGAGTTGGTTACAACACGCGGTGAAACACGGTTACAGATTGGAGACGGTCATTGTATGGCTGGGGAGGGACTGGTTTTATCAGATATTAAAAAACAGGTTCAGGTGGGAATTGACTCAGAGATAAAGGCTCCAACTCATCAACAAAAGAGGTCTTCCAGCGAAAATTTAGGTTCTAGAAAATCGTTAAGTATGTGTTTTTTACGGGTGCAAATGGTTTGGATTACACCCGGCGGTCACGAGTAATTTCGATCGAATCTGGTTTCTTATTTGAATCCTAAATTTGCACCCAGATCTAATCCAATAGAAAATTGGGTCAAATTGGGTCGAATCCATGGCTACAATTTTGACCCAACGGGTCAATTAGGTCGGGTCGGATCGGGTCCATGTATAATTCAGTTCCAAGTCAAAAAAATTCGAGTCTGAGACGGATCTATTTGTTTAGGTCCGGTTCATCAAAGAACTATCCAAGTGTAACGAATTTATCAAATCAATTGATTTTAGTAGCATCCTAGCATCACTCAATCCCTTAAAGCTTGTTCAACTAAATTTAAAAAGGTATTGTCAAAAAAAAGAATAATACACTTGAGAAAAATAATCAATCGGTTAGATTTTTTTGTAAAACGAGTTCTTGGTAAATTAGCTGAATGAGAACTAGAAAGTGTATGTAATCATATAAAGCAACGGTCTTGAGGAAACAAATCTGACCAATATGAGCTAATTTAACCAAGAAAAAATTTTCATGGAAGTCAACCAAGATTAGTTATAACATAGCAATGCATTAATCAAGTGCTTAAAGAACTATGGGTTGAGAGAAAAGGCTATAGTAAAATAAAAAGAGTGGGCACAAAGAGAGGGTGAGGGAGAGGAGAACGAGGAGAAGGATGTGTGGGCGGAGGAGGACCAAGAACCATGGTACACGACGCCTCCATCGAGAAGAAAAAGACAGTGAAGGATGGTAGAGAGAGAACAAAACGGAGGAGGGAGAAAAGGGGTGGGTGCAGAAAATCGGAGGCAAGGGGAGGTGAGAGACAAATAGAGTGAGTGGGGAAGGGAGCGTCACCTTGGGCGCCGGCTTCGATGAAGAAAATAGCCAGCAAGGTTCGGCGAGGAGGGGAGGAAAGAAGGATCAAAGATGGGGGTGACCTTTGAAGGGTTTTAGCATGTTATAATGTGCAGCAGAAGCTAGGGATTTTAAAAATTTCTTAATAAAGTTCCTTAACATTAAACCCTTATAAGCCTAGATCACCTTAATAGAAGCAATCAAATAATATAATATAAATGCAGAAATAGAAGAATACCTCTAACGCTAATCCAATGTGCAGAATTTCCATTAGGTGCCCAAATGTTCACCCTCCAACGTTGATCCACACGAAAATTTAATTCAAGTCTTAAGCTCCAAAGACTTTGATCCTTAATGCAGAATTCTTCTAAAGAACTCTAATGGCTTGCTTTCCTTTCTTTCTATTTTTCTTTCACCTTCTAAAATCACTTCTAATCCTTTTGTCCTAAAGAAGACCACCTTGTCTTGGATTAGGACACCCTAGAAGCAATGCTAGAAAGAGACAAAGCCTTGTAAGAAAGAAGGGATAAGGGAGAGAGAATGCGGTGGAGTTGGGATGATGAAACCCATGGAGCGCTAGCCTATTTATAATAGGCGTAGGGATGCATCTCCAAGGGATGCATCCCATCCACATCTCTTTTCATGAAAGGGCATCATCTAAAGGGCTATATCAAATAAGAGGAGGCACAAATCAAGTGAGGAGGTGTATCAAATGATATGTCCTTTCATGTGGTGCCATATTTTGACCAAGTCAACATCACATGCCAATCACATGTCCATCATGCCTCACCTCTTGATCTTTCATGATGATGATCCAAGGGCTCCAATGCAAGGCGCCATTCACTTGACCCATTATGTCTTCATCCAATGGTGCGATTAAGATCCAATGGTCAATTATGATAGCCATCCTCTAACCCAATCCAATTGAGTTAAACCAACTCTCCATTATGTCTTCATCCAACGGTAGATCAAGATCTAACGGTCTAAATTGAATGATTTATCAAATCTAATCCAATTAGACTCAAACCAAGCCAATTAGGTGCCAACTCTTGGCTAACCCATATTAAAACATGATCTAATCAAATTAGATCAATTAAGAATCAAATTCGAATCCAATTCGAATCAGGAGCTAAGGGTTTGCAACACCTGCTAGGATGTTTATCTTGCAAACATGATCTAATCCAATTAGACCCTTGATAAGTTTTCTTGTGTGTGACCCATTGGGTTCCATACTTAGCCAGCAATAGGTGTGAGTGCGAGTTGACCCAATTTGATTAGAACTCTTTTAATCGATTTAAGTCCAAACTGCGCGAACCCGAACTTAACAATTAGAATCCTTTCTAATTGGTGATCGAATTAAACTCTTTAATTCGATCAAACCTATAAGATAAGATTGACGTCTAGCAACGTGTCATGTCTACCCAGAAAATATGAAATTTGGTGGAAATACCAAAAATACCCTTCAGTGGCAAGTTACCGTGCAATTCAATCCTTTAATCAAACTGCATCCTGAATATGTATATGAGTATGAATATATGTCAAACTCAATTTCATATTCATATCTTTCTCAATCTTTTAATGATAATTCAAATAATGAAACATTAGAAACTCTTTCTAATTTTCATTCTGCTTTGATCAAAGGCTTCCTGAATTATCATATGATTAGAATAAATAGGATGCTATCTTCTCTTACTAGAAGTGATTAATTCCTTGTTGACCTACTCATAATCTTCATACACAATTCACCATATCCAGAAGACCTCGTACACAACTTATTGTCATGAATGAGTGTAAACCAAAACATGGGTTCATGTGCACAAGATACCATGGTGATCTCAGGTCATAGGATCAGTTCCACAACTCCCACTAAGAGAATCATCTTTTCACATGTAAGTAAGACTTCATAAGATTTTCTCTTTGTAGGTCAATTCAGTGAACTCATTCTTCTAATGAGCACCCACATCTTTGTATTAGTGTCTCCACACAAGTGATTGTGAGATCAATCACCCTCTGCATCGAGCATACATAAAATGTGCCAGTCTTTCTGGTAAACATTGATCCCCGACTCAATGTACCAATGACTTGGAATATTTAAGATTAGGATTTTAGGATTTTAGGTCTCACTAGTATGATCTCATCATAGCCTCAAAATCATTGTCCTAATCTAAGGGGTTTATCACAAATATAATCAACAGCATATGATAAAACACAATGCCTTTATTCATATTTAAATGTCATGTACATGATTTGAAAAATCAAAAGAAAACCCTCCGCAATACATATTGCGATTGGCTTGTAGGGCATCTACTCTTTCAATCTCCCACTTGCACTAAAGCCAATCGCTCTTATATTTCATCCCCATACAATCGAGGTGGCGATCGAACTGCTGTTGTGGTAGAGCTTTAGTGAACGGGTCTGCTAGGTTGTTCTTTGTGTCTACTCGTTCAATCACTATGTCTTGTCTCTCGACAATCTTTCGAACGAGGTGGAAGCGTCTTAGAATGTGCTTGGATTTGTGATGAGACCTTGGTTCCTTCGCTTGAGCAACAGCTCCAGTGTTATCACAATAAACTGGGACTGGTCCAGCAATCTCAGAAACTACTCCTAACTCAGAGATGAACTTCTTCATCCAGACAGCTTCCTTAGCGGCTTCACTTACAGCAATGTATTCTGCCTCAGTAGTTGAGTCAGCCACAGTTTGCTGTTTGGAACTCTTCCAGCTCACTGCACCACCATTTAGGGTAAAGACATACCCTGAAGTGGACTTGCTATCATCTGGATCTGATTGAAAACTAGAATCAGAAAATCCTTCTAGTTTCAACTCAGATCTTCCATAAACTAGAAAAATATCTTTAGTCCTTTTCAAGTACTTAAGAATATTTTTCACAGCTATCCAATGATCCTCTCCTGGATCAGCCTGGAATCTGCTTGTTATACCTAAGGCATAAGCAACATCAGGCCTAGTACATAGCATAGCATACATAATCGATCCTACTGCCGAAGCATAGGGAATAGAATTCATTCTATTTCTCTCTTCAGATGTCTTAGGAGACATCTTCTTAGAGAGACGTATGCCATGACTCATAGGTAAGTAACCTCTTTTACTTCCTTCCATGCTGAATCTTTTCAGCACATGATCTATGTACTTAGACTGGGACAAGCCTAGCATCCTTTTAGATCTATCCCTATAGATCTTTATACCAAGTATATAGGATGCTTCTCCCAAGTCTTTCATGGAAAAGCTTTTTGATAGCCAAGTCTTGACCGATTGTAACATTGGAATATCATTTCCAATGATCAGTATGTCATCTACATACAATATTAAGAAGACAATGGCACTCCCACTAGTCTTCTTGTACACACATGGTTCATCCACATTTTTGATAAAACCAAACTCTTTGACTGTTGTATCAAAACGGATGTTCCAACTCCTCGATGCTTGCTTTAATCCATAAATGGATCTCTTAAGCTTGCATACTTGATTTGCTCTCCCACTTGAGATAAATCCTTCTGGCTGTGTCATGTAAACCTCTTCCTCAAGATAACCATTAAGGAAGGCGGTTTTGACATCCATCTGCCAGATTTTATAATCATAGTATGCAGCTATTGCAAGCAAAATCCGAATAGATTTAAGCATGGCAACTGGTGAAAAAGTTTCATCATAGTCAATTCCTTGCTTTTGCCTGAAACCTTTTGCCACCAATCTAGCCTTGTAGGTTTCTACTTGGCCATCTGCTCCAATCTTCTTCTTATAGACCCATTTGCAACCTATAGGGTTTACACCTTCTGGTGCATCAACTAAAGTCCATACTTGGTTGGTATACATAGAGTCTATTTCGGATTTCATAGCTTCTAACCATTTGTTAGAGTCATTACTCATGATAGCTTCCGAATAGGTCAGAGGATCATCATTTTCAACGATGTGGGCTTCATCATTCTCAATGATAAATCCATACCTCTTAGGTGCATTTCGCACTCTATTTGACCTTTGGAGAGGAGATGTGTGTTGTGGTTGTACTTCATCAATGGATACATCTGGTTGAAGAATTTTTTGTGTTTCTATTTGTAGGTCTTGAACTTCATTAAGTTCAATTCTTCTTTTACTGCCCTTTTCTATGATAAACTCTTTTTCTAAGAAAGTGGCATGCTTACTAACAAATGTCTTTTGTTCAGTAGGATGATAGAAGAGATATCCAATACTTTCTTTGGAATAACCTACAAATGTACATTTATCTGATCTAGCACTTAGCTTATGTCCAAAATTTCTTTTGACATATGCTTGGCAGCCCTATATTTTAAAATATTTAAGATTGGGTTTCCTACCTCTCCATATCTCATATGGAGTACTAGATACAGATTTTGAAGGTATCCTGTTTAGCACATATGTGGCAGTTTCTAAGGCATAACCCCAGAAGGAAATAGAAAAATCTGTAAAGCACATCATGGACCTTACCATATCTAATAGAGTACGATTCCTCCGTTCAGCTACACCATTTAATTGTGGCGTATACGGAGGTGTCCATTCAGAGAGAATGCCCTTTTCTTTAAGATGATTTAAAAACTCACTAGAAAGGTATTCACCTCCTCGATCAGATCGAAGGATTTTAATACACTTTCCGGTTTGTTTTTCAACCATACTTTGATACTCTTTAAACTTATCAAAAGCTTCGAATTTATGTTTCATAAGATACACAAATCCGAACCTTGATAAATCATCAGTGAATGTGATGAAGTAAGAGTATCCACCTCTAGCTGGAGTTGTCATAGGACCACATACATCTGTATGTATAAGTCCTAATAACTCACTTGCCCTTTCTCCATGTCCAGTGAATGGAGACTTGGTCATTTTTCCCATAAGACAAGATTCACAAGTTCCTAATGATTCATAATCATAAGGATCAAAGAACTCTTCTTTGTATAACTTGTTGATTCTTGATTCACTTATGTGACCAAGTCGGCAATGCCAAAGGAGGGTATTATTCACTTCCTCTCTCTTTCTTTTATTGCTTTTATTAATATGAAAGACATTGTCATTAAGTAATAAAACAAGAAGACCATTTTCCATAATGCCATTGCAAAGATACTTATTAGGAAAATAAATAGAGCAACCATTGCCCTTTCCATTAATTTCAAAGCCTTTCTTTAACAACAAAGGAATGGAAATTACATTTCTAATAATTTTGGGCATATAATAACAATCTTCTAATTGTAGGAGCTCTTCCGAAGGCAACTCCAAGTTGTAGGTTCCAACAGCTTCAGCCTGGATGGACTCTCCTCCAGCGCCATATAGCTCGAAGTCACCTTTCTTCAAAATTTTAATTTTCTGTAGTCCATGCAAAGATTTGCAAATGTGAAAACCACAGCCAGTATCCAATACCCATGAATTTGAATTTGAAGAACTTAATGACAAGTTGGCATGTAACATAAACATACCTTTCGATGCAACTCTTGCATCGGTCTTCATACTTGCAAGAAAACTCTTGCAATTCCTTTTTCAGTGGCCAGCTTTGCCGCAATGAAAACAGGTACTTGATCCGGAGTTTTTCTTTCCTTTTTTCTTTTTGATGCTACTCTTAGGGTTCAATCTTTTCTTAGAACCCTTATTTCCCGATTTCCTCTTAGAGGTGCTATCTATAAGAAGGAGTGGACCTTTATCCTTCTTAATATGGCCTTCAGCTATTTTGAGCATATTTAACAGCTCGGGCAGGGAGGTGTTCAGCTTGTTCATGTGAAAGTTCACAACAAACTGAGAGAATGAATCAGGCAATGATTGCAGGATCAAATTCTGACTGAGCTCACTATCCATAGCAAAACCTAATTGACTTAATCTGGTGATTAAGTCTATAACCATAAGAACATGGTTTTGCACTGAAGTTCCTTCATTCATTCTAGCACGGAACAACTGCTTAGATATCTCATACCTAGCAGTCCTGCTTTGTTCTCCATACAACTCTTTTAAATTGAGAAGTATGGATTGAGTGTCCATGCTTTCATGTTGCCTCTGTAATTCATTGCTCATAGAGGCAAGTATGATACATTTGACAGTCAAACTGTCATTTTTCCACATCTTATGTGTGGCAACCTCCTCTTCTGTAGCATCATCCCCTAGATCTCCAAGATCAGGGGTTTCAAGTATATAAAAAATTTTCTCCTGAGTGAGTACTATCTTTAAATTCCTCAACCAGTCCACATAGTTTGGACCGGTCAACTTGTTGGCATCTAAGATGCCTCTTAGTGAAAGTGAAGAAGCCATTTAATAATTCTACATATGCAAGAACAAAACTAACATAAGCAGACCAATCATGATGACATGTTTGCAACTAGATAAGGACTTTAATCTAATTTGTCTCCTACTATTTTTATCGAATATCATAGCCCTCTCCTATGATAAACGTAAAAATATAATTTTTCTTAGTAGGGTTGAGATCCTAATTCATCATAAAAAGCCTTGTGGTTACACAACAAACCCTTATGAGTTCAAAGGTAGGAAACTCTTTCCAATTGCATCTCATGCAATTCTCAACTTTATCTTGTCCTCTTAAAACACTTATTGCCTTGTGTTAGCACAACAAACAATAATGTTTTAGTTAAGTCAAACCCTTCATTTCCATATAGTCATATTCGAATAATATTGCCCTTATGGTTGCACAACAAAGCAATATATTAAAATATGCAATAAGCATCTTAATGCACCAAGACAATATAAAATCAGTCCCCATAGTAAGCCTTGTGTTAGCACAACAAACTAGCATGGATCTTGACATAATAATGTCAAAGCATGAAGGAAGGCTATCAATAGTGTTATATCAATATTAAGCTTATCCATAATAGGCAATCAAACAATTGGCCAGGTAAGCAGGTGGGAGGCTCCCCTTACTCAGAGAGTAAGGTCCTAATTAGAGAACCACCTTTAGTGCTTTCCTTAGACACCAATTAGATTAATTGTTCTAGAATGGGTTAGCCCAAAGTTTTTCAACACTATGACTTAATATAATTTTTATTGAGGGCTTACTAGTCTCTAGTACATTCTTTAATTGTAACATATATTTAACATGTCTAAAATAAACTATCATGCATCATGGCTATCTCATAGCATGTATAAATCATAAGCAATTAATTAACATCCTTCAACATATCTTCATATGGAAAATTTTATATCATGACATTTTATTACATATCATATCATATATGAATCATACATTTCAGCATTTCTCTAAGCATATGACATTACTATCTCATAGTAAATTAATAATCATACATCATGCATAATTATTTGATTGAACCAATTAAAGATGGCTCTGATACCACTGAAGGGTTTTAGCATGTTATAATGTGCAGCAGAAGCTAGGGATTTTAAAAATTTCTTAATAAAGTTCCTTAACATTAAACCCTTATAAGCCTAGATCACCTTAATAGAAGCAATCAAATAATATAATATAAATGCAGAAATAGAAGAATACCTCTAACGCTAATCCAATGTGCAGAATTTTCACTAGGTGCCCAAATGTTCACCCTCCAACGTTGATCCACACGAAAACTTAATTCAAGTCTTAAGCTCCAAAGACTTTGATCCTTAATGCAGAATTCTTCTAAAGAACTCTAATGGCTTGCTTTCCTTTCTTTCTATTTTTCTTTCACCTTCTAAAATCACTTCTAATCCTTTTGTCCTAAAGAAGACCACCTTGTCTTGGATTAGGACAGGACACCCTAGAAGCAATGCTAGAAAGAGACAAAGCCTTGTAAGAAAGAAGGGATAAGGGAGAGAGAATGCGGTGGAGTTGGAATGATGAAACCCATGGAGCGCTAGCCTATTTATAATAGGCGTAGGGATGCATCTCCAAGGGATGCATCCCATCCACATATCCTTTCATGAAAGGGCATCATCTAAAGGGCCATATCAAATAAGAGGAGGCACAAATCAAGTGAGGAGGTGTATCAAATGATATGTCCTTTCATGTGGTGCCATATTTTGACCAAGTCAACATCACATGCCAATCACATGTCCATCATGCCTCACCTCTTGATCTTTCATAATGATGATCCAAGGGCTCCAATGCAAGGCGCCATTCACTTGACCCATTATGTCTTCATCCAATGGTGGGATTAAGATCCAATGGTCAATTATGATAGCCATCCTCTAACCCAATCCAATTGGGTTAAACCAACTCTCCATTATGTCTTCATCCAACGGTAGATCAAGATCTAACGGTCTAAATTGAATGATTTATCAAATCTAATCCAATTAAACTCAAACCAAGCCAATTAGGTGCCAACTCTTGGCTAACCCATATTAGAACATGATCTAATCAAATTAGATCAATTAAGAATCAAATTTGAATCCAATTCGAATCAGATTCGAATCAGGAGCTAAAGGTTTGCAACACATGCTAGGATGTTTATCTTGCAAACATGATCTAATCCAATTAGACCCTTGATAAGTTTTCTTGTGTGTAACCCATTGGATTCCATACTTAGCCAGCAATAGGTGTGAGTGCGAGTTGACCCAATTTGATTAGAACTCTTTTAATCGATTTAAGTCCAAACTGCATGAACCCGAACTTAACAATTAGAATCCTTTCTAATTGGTGATCGAATTAAACTCTTTAATTCGATCAAACCTATAAGATAAGATTGACGTCTAGCAACGTGTCATGTCTACCCAGAAAATATGGAATTTGGTAGAAATACCAAAAATACCCTTCAGTGACAAGTTACCGTGCAATTCAATCCTTTAATCAAACTGCATCCCGAATATGTATATGAGTATGAATATATGTCAAACTCAATTTCATATTCATATTTTTCTCAATCTTTTAATGATAATTCAAATAATGAAACATTAGAAACTCTTTCTAATTTTCATTCTGCTTTGATCAAAGGCTTCCTGAATTATCATATGATTAGAATAAATAGGATGCTATCTTCTCTTACTAGAAGTGATTAATTTCTTGTTGACCTACTCATAATCTTCATATACAATTCACCATATCCAGAAGACCTCGTACACAACTTATTGTCATGAATGAGTGTAAACCAAAACATGGGTTCATGTGCACAAGATACCATGGTGATCTCAGGTCATAGGATCAGTTCCACAACTCCCACTAAGAGAATCATCTTTTGACATGTAAGTAAGACTTCATAAGATTTTCTCTTTGTAGGTCAATTCAGTGAACTCATTCTTCTAATGAGCACCCACATCTTTGTATTAGTGTCTCCACACAAGTGATTGTGAGATCAATCACCCTCTGCATCGAGCATACATAAAATGTGCCAGTCTTTCTGGTAAACATTGATCCCCGACTCAATGTACCAATGACTTGGAATATTTAAGATTAGGATTTTAGGATTTTAGGTCTCACTAGTATGATCTCATCATAGCCTCAAAATCATTGCCCTAATCTAAGGGGTTTATCACAAATATAATCAACAGCATATGATAAAACACAATGCCTTTATTCATATTTAAATGTCATGTACATGATTTGGAAAATCAAAAGAAAACCCTCCGTAATACATATTGCGATTGGCTTGTAGGGCATTTACTCTTTCAACCTTTTCTTTCTCTGAATAAATGAAGGCTTTGTATTAAGTCGACAATTCGAAATAGTAAAGAGATGAGACCGAAAACTTATGAGTTAACTTAACTCTTAACTCTTAAGAGCTAGTGACTCACAGAGCTTTGGGCCAGGCCTTAAGCACCCAACTGACTTGTTTGGCTTGCACCCCTATGGCTCGCTGGCCCAAATAGTTTTGCAGATTCGGATCGGGTGGAGGCGGGTCATAGGGTTGAAAATCCAAAATTATCCAAATTTCAAACAGAATGGATCGGGTCGTCTCGGGCCAAAATTCAGAAAACTCAGATCCGACCTCGAAAATGGAACAGATTCAATTGTATAACCCAATCCGGCCCCACGGGTCTTTTAAAATAGGTCAGATCAAGTTTAATCGGGTCAGATTGGGTCGGATCGGATCACAAGTGAACCTGACCCATTTGCACTCCTAGTGTTCTTCTAGAGACATTTTATGTTTTATCAAGTTCTAGAGACACTTCTTGATGCCCGTTATTGGAAGCCCACCCAAATATACCTAATGAGACTATCATACCCTTCCAGGCTGGCTCCTAGTCCCACTTTAACTTGGTCAGGATTCAATTTTAGGTACAGGATTGCTCCAAGCTAAGTGAGGTCTAGTTCGAATGTAGGTCTAATTGATATGTTTCACCTCTGATCTGTTTTTTTTTTTTATCAAAAATGGCTGTCGTGAATCATTAGACAAGCTAAACAAAAATAATTGGAGATTGAATTAGTAGAACAAAAGTAGAACGTTACAAACCCAACCTAATGCATGGGTCAATCCAATCTCGTTAAAGCTTGTGCCATTGCTAGGCGACCCCATTTTGCACCAGTAACTCTGGCATCTTGTGCCTGAGTGAACTGCGTTGGAACTTGCCACGTAGAGGGCCTACATCCAACGATGCTATGATATTTTTGGTAATTATTAATTTTATTTTATCTAGTGACTACAGTTGTCAATAACTTGTGAATAAATATTATCAAGACAGTAAGGCTCATCTTGGGCGTTAATTGATAAGGATAGATATATATATTTAAGCAGATAATAGTAGTGGTTGAGTCAAAAAATATGGTGTTTATTATGTTGGATACATAGTCCTATACGAGGATAACTTTGTAATCCAAATCTCTCTATAAATACCCCAATTGGTCACGCTCCGGAAATGTTCTATTAATTCTACCTACTAGAAAGATCCAACATCCAAAGTGGACGCTGGATTGGATAATCGTGGAAGAGACACACGGATGTCGGATCATTGCCAGATATGAGAAATTTATTGGAATTTATTCTTTGGTAGTTGAGGTAATGCTAAACCTTATTCTTATTATTACTACAATATTTTTTGCAAATATTTCATAATTTGATCCAGTTAAAATAATAGTGATATGTTCTCTTACAAATTGATACTTGAGCAATTTTATAAGGTCATCGATAAAAACATTATTCAAAATTTGTGTGTGTTGATATGGAACCTCAAATCGATGGGGTGAGTTGCTTTCGTAGATTCGCCAGATAACAAAGAGTTAATAAACTCGCCCTCCGATGTTTAAGTCAGAAAGAGTATTTTTAAAATGGGAATGAAGAAAAAAATCAGCTAGATAGAATATTGTTCTAATGGATGTTTAGTAGTTATCTTTAGTGGAGGGTCTTTGGGCTTATTTATAGCTGAGAGATGCAAAATTCTTGAAGATTTTGCTGTAAACATATGAGATCTAGCCGTAACCGCTCGGAGATTTTGCTGTAAGCATGAGATATAGCCGAAACTGTTCGGGATTATATTGTAACCACCTAGGGTTGCTCAATAACTATAGCGGAACATGTTGTAACCATTCGGTGAGTGAGTGCTAGCTGTTATTCGTGCCTCTAGCCGTTGTCCGAGGTAAGAAGGCCCAGGGTCTGCTAGGTGTCGAGCTGAGAGGTTGTTCGGGTGAGCTGGGGAACCCAACCTCAGATATTGGTTACTTCCGATCTGGTTGACTCAATCATCTAGTTGGGAGAGTTGACTTAGTCTAATCACATGAAGGAGGTACTAGGGCTGCCATGTTGGTTATGAGTTGGTTGAATTTGATCGCACCACATCACCATATTTATTTGATGCCACATCACCTATGCCCCCACTTCCTTGCTCGAGTTGAGACTAGCAGCTCAGCTCAAATCAAGGAAGTAATATGCCCAAGTGCTTTTAGGTTGGTAGCTCGACAATCTGCCTTATTTTGATGATAGCTTCGAACACCTAGTACTTATCTCGTAATTTCAAATCTACCTGGAACGTGCGATGTTTCGGATCCTGCACTTCAATCATAGCAAATTGATTTGAATTTGTAGCCTGTCACTCGGTGTTTCAATGCTGCCAATTCATGCACTGAGTGTTAGAAATCCTGCCCATGCCGCAGAAAAATTTCAAAAATTTCAGATGCAGCGGAAGAGGCATGCGCGGGATCAACCGTTCATCGCATGAACGTTGTTTAAAAACCGTTCGTAGATAGATAAGGATTAAAAACTTTTTAAAAACATTAGAAGATCAGATCTTCACCTTGTGCGGGTAGATGATCACCGCAAACTGATGATCGTGGTTTTGGATGATGGTTCGCTTGAAGCCGTTCAAGTGCCCAGCCTCTACGGATATCCACACGAAGCAGGAACCGATCCAAGCTCTCTATCTCCCCGGGGTGCTAGCTCCCTTGCAGAGATAACTTTTGATGGCTGATCTCCTCTCTTTCTTTCAACTCTTGAATGTGCTTGAGAGGAGGAAGAAGAAGGATGAAGAATAGTAAAGGAACAAAACCCCTGCAGCCTTCTTTCTTTTCCTTGCGTTGGAAGGAGGAAGGGAGGATGAAGAGGCCACCTTTCTTTTTCTTCCTTTGCTTGCGGCTGAACCAAGAAAAGGGGAGGAGAGGGGGCCACGAATTGGAGAGGGAGAGGGATTCAATGATGCCCTAGGTCAGCCCCCACGCCTCCTCTTAAATAGCATGTGGAGCTCCTACTTTGTAGGAGCTCCTTGATAAACTTCCAAGAGGGGCGCCGGCCCCTCTTCTTTGCCGCACCAAGCAAGGAAAAGGAGGAGGGGCATGTGCCCCTCCTTCATGGTTAACCTAATTCTCCTTTAAGGAGGATTAGGAAGGTTACTCATGGTTAGGTCCTAATCTAATTAGGCTTGGACCAAGGGTGAACCAATTTGGGTTTAATCTAGGTAAGTTCTAATCCAATTAGAACTTAATGAACCATGACTCAATTGAACCCTTCAATCCTAATCCAATTAGGAGTCTTGTTGATTCATTAGATTAATAATTAATTAGAACTTAAGAAATTCTAATCCAATTAGGACTTATTTAATTTTGGTCCTAATCCAATTAGGACTCTAATTTGAATCCGAAGTCCTAATCCGATTAGGACTCTAGAAATCCTACTCCAAGTAGGAATCCAAATTTAATTCAAAACTCCTAATCCAATTAGGATTGTAGGAATCCTACTCCAAGTAGGAATCCTAGTCCTACTCCAAATAGGATTCCCAGTCTAAGTAGGAATCCCAGTCCAAGTAGGAATTCTAGTCCTAATCCAATTAGGACTCTAGGAATCCTACTCCAAGTAGGACTCTTGTTTTAAGTCTAATTAATTAATTTCCTTTGTTCCTTCTTCAACTTATTATCAATTGAATTGATTACTTGTGATTCCTAATCACGATTCAACCATCGGATCGGTCAATGCCTCTAGTGTGTGTGACCCCATAGGTTCTATTATGACTGGTAGTGAGATATATTGCGATCTCTATTACAATATCATTGAAGACTCCTTTCAATGGGTTGGAATGATTCCAACTCTACTCATCAGGGTTTATCGATCATCGAGATAATCTCTGTGAGTCTCACCATCCACCAGTGACACCTAGCAGCATGTAGTGGCTACCCAGCAGAATAGAATGATGAACCTCTAGGTGCAGTTATCATGTGATACAGTCCTACTATCGTGGATCCCTACAGGATGGAGGTCATGGACAACTTGTCAAACCTCGTCGCCTGTCATATGTCAAGATTTATTCGACTTAAGTTCGAGAGCGGAGAACTCTTTCTCCACTATGCAATCTGCCCCGGCCGAGATCTTACGACCGCAGTCTTATAAATCACATAGGATCTCTCCTTATCTATCAAGATCGATAGATTCCTTATAGGTGCATACCCTACTCCTACAGTGAACCTACTGCAGCCAATCTACACTGCATGGACCCATATGGCTAGAGACCATGTATATGTGCAGTCAAACTACAATAACCTCACTGTGAGTAGCCGAAGCATCGCAGGTCAAAGGATCAGTCACACTACTGCAATATCAAGCAAGTCACTGACGAGTGGATAGACATCCAAGTGACTTCTTGTCTTGGTCACGCTCAGTACCCTTGTTCTCTAACAAGCACCTGCACTATTACTTCAGTGTCTCCACACCGTGGACTCGAGTCTCGTCCATCCATAGAAAAGTAATGTGTGCACTGATCTCATCGGATCGATCACCGTCCTCGTGATGATCCATCGATCAGGAGCGTTTAGAAATTAATCACTAATGATACATGGCTCAAATTCTCAACTCTTGAGAATATGCATCATCATCTTATTAATTTCTTGGACGATTCATAGACACAATAACAATATGAATGAAAAAGATGGCTATTATTTATTCAATAATAAATAGTCAAGTACAAAATTATGTCCCTAGAATTAACAATGTGTCAGCCAGATTGGCTTCTAGGGCATACATCTAACAATCTCCCACTTGCACTAAAGCCAATTGGTCATATATCTTAGGCCCATCTTCTCAAGGTGGGCTTCAGTCTTTTGCTGACTCAGCTGCTTAGTGAATGGGTCTGCCACGTTGTCCGCGGAGTCTACTCTCTGCACCTCGACATACTTCTTCTCAACATAGTCTCGTATGAGGTGGAAGCGCCGCTCTATATGCTTGGACTTCTGATGAGACCTTGGCTCCTTAGCAAGAGCTATGGCGCCATTATTATCGCAGTAGAGTGTTATGGCATCTGATGTCATCACGTCCAATTCTGCACTAAATTTCTTGAACCAGAAACCTTCTTTAGCAGCTTCAGAGGCGGCGATGTATTCAGCTTCCATAGTAGAATCAGCAATGATCGGTTGTTTAGAACTTTTTCAATTCACCGTACCACCATTGCACAAGAACACATATCCAGATGTTGACTTCCTATCATCGACATCAGTCATGAAGTCTGAATCTGTGTACCCTTCTACCTTTAACTCTGATGATCTTCCAAAGACCAAGAATAAATCTTTAGTTCTTCTCAAGTACTTAAGAATATTCTTCACAGCTGTCCAGTGTTCTTCACCTGGATTCGACTGATATCTGCTTGTGACACTCACAGCAAGGGCTATATCAGGTCGTGTACATAGCATGGCATACATGAGGCTCCCTATTGCTGATGCATAGGGGATCTTGCTCATGCGTTGAATCTCTTCAGATGTGTTGGGGCACATCTTCTTGGAGAGATGAATTCCATGCCTTAGGGGTAAGAGACCCCTTTTAGAGTTTTCCATGCTGAACCTTTTCAGCACTTCCTCTATGTACATTTTCTGTGATAGGCCAAGCATCCTTTTAGATCTATCTCTATAGACCTTTATTCCCAAAATATAGGATGCTTCCCCAAGGTCTTTCATGGAGAACTCTTTTGACAACCAGACCTTGACCGAGGTTAGCATGGGAATATCATTCCCTATCAGGAGGATGTCGTCCACGTACAGTACGAGAAATACGACAGCACTCCCACTAACCTTTTTGTAAACACACGGTTCCTCTTCGTTTTTGATGAAATCAAACGTTTTGATTGCGTCATCGAAACGAGTGTTCCAACTCCGAGATGCTTGCTTTAGTCCATAGATGGACCTTTGCAGCTTGCAGACCTTGTGATCTCCATCACTGGAAGTGAAACCCAAAGGCTGTTCCATATAGATATCTTCATCAAGATATCCATTCAGGAAAGCAGTTTTTACATCCATCTGCCAGATTTCATAATCATGAAATGCTGCAATGGCAAGCAATGTTCGGATGGATTTCAGCATGGCTACAGGTGAAAAGGTCTCCTGATAGTCAATGCCTTCGCGTTGACTATACCCTTTCGCCACTAGCCTTGCTTTATAGGTCTCTACCTTTCCATCCGAACCTATCTTCCTTTTGTAGATCCATTTGCATCCAATAGGTACAATACCTTCTGGTGGATCTACTAGGGTCCAGACTTGGTTGGAATGCATGGAGTCTAACTCTGATTTCATAGCTTCTAACCATTTCTTGGAATCGATATCAGATATCGCCTCGTCGTAGGTTTTGGGATCCTGTATGTGATCCCTATCTCCCACTAGGAATATTTCCTCGGTATCGTCTTCTAGTATACCTAAGTATCTATCGGGAGGATGGGAGATCCTACTAGATCTGCGAGGTGGTTGAGGGACATCGTGTACTGGCTCTGTATTAATGGGTTCGATAGGATCCATGACTCGTTGCTTTTCAGAGACTTTCTCTTCAAGCTCAATTTTTCTCCCACTGCCTCTATCAAGGATAAACTGATTTTCCAAGAAGATGGCATGACGGCTCACAAACACATTGTGATCCTCTGAGACGTAAAAATTGTATCCTAATGACTCTTTAGGATATCCTATAAAACGAGCACTTATGGTCCTAGCCTCTAGTTTGTCCGCCTGTAGTCTTTTAACGTGGGCCGGACATCCCCAAATCTTGAGATGACCAAGACTTGGTTTCTTACCATGCCATATCTCATACGGTGTGGTAGGAACGGATTTAGAGGGAACTCTATTTAGTAGATATACTGCAGTAAGTAAGGCGTCTCCCCAAAGAAACATCGGTAGATCAGTGAAGCTCATCATGGATCGGACCATATCTAATAGAGTCCGATTTCTCCTCTCTGACACCCCGTTGAGTTGAGGTGTACCCGGAGAAGTCCATTGTGAGACTATGCCATTGTCTTTGAGATAGTTCCGAAATTCTCCACTAAGGTATTCTTCTCCTCGATCTGATCGAAGAGCCTTAAGGGGTTTTCCAGTTTGTTTTTCTACTTCATTTCTGAACTCTTTAAACTTTTCAAAAGATTCAGATTTGTGTTTCATAAGATACACATACCCATACCGTGAATAATCATCGGTAAAGGTAATGAAGTACGAATAACGTCCCCTGGCTTGCACATCGAATGGGCCACACACATCTGTGTGTATCAGGGTAAGTATTTCAGTGGTCCTCTCCCCATGTCCTACAAAGGGTAATCTAGCCATTTTTCCTTGAAGACAGGACTCGCAAATTGGATATGACTCGGAAGTCAATGAGCCGAGAAGCCCATCTTTATCCATTTTGTTCATTCTATCTTCTCCAATATGGCCAAGCCTGAGGTGCCACAAATATTTTTGGTTTATCTCATCCCTGGATCTCTTGGATCCTTTGGCATTCACTTCTTGCTCAGACACATTTATAGATACATCCATATGCAAATGATAGAGACTATCAATCATAAAACCACGTGCGACTATTTTATTTCTGAAATAAATAGAACAGCAGTCTTTGTCAAATGTAAAAACATGACCTTCCTGTGCTAGACATGAAACAGAAATCAAATTTCTGCTAGCAGCAGGTACATAATAGCAGTCTCTAAGTAATAAACTAAAACCAGACGGTAGTCGCAGATGGTAGGTGCCCACAGCCACAGCAGCAACTTTTGCTCCGTTGCCAACCCGAAGGGTTACCGCACCTTCCGCCAGCCTTCTACTTTCCTTTAGACCCTGCATGGTAGTGCACAAATGAGCACTAGAACCAGAATCTATAACCCAACTAGAAGTAGAAGAAACCGTTAGATTAGTTTCAATTATGAGCAAGTCTATACCTTCTGAAGGTTTGTCACCTTTCTTGTTCTTCAGGCTCTCGAGGTATGAAGGACAGTTTCTCTTCCAGTGGCCGTCGACATTGCAGTGGAAACATTTTTCTTTATCATTAGTCTTTTTCTTTTGAACTTCCTTCTTTGGCTTCTTGTCTTTCTTCTACTTCTTAGCAGGCTTCTTTTTCTTCCAAGTAGACTTTCTCTTGGAACCAGAAGTCAACTCAGCAGCAAGGACATTGCCCCTTGAAACTTTCAAGGCTCCCTCAGCAGTTACCAACATATTTATCAGTTCAGTCTTAGTGCATTCAATCTTATTCATGTGGTAGTTTACTATAAACTGACCAAATGAATCAGGAAGGGATTGAAGGATCAGATCTACTTGCAATTTCTTGTGCATGTTCATACCGAGCTTCTCAAGCTCCTCTAGGTCCTTGATCATAGTCAGACCGTGATCATGGACGGACTGCCCCTCGCGCATCTTTGCTTTGAAAGAGCCTCTTGGACACTTCAAAACGAGCTGTGCGACTCTGCTCACCATATAACTCTTGCAGGTGTGCTAGTATGTCCCTAGCAGTCTTCATATTCTCATGCTGGCATTGGAGTTCATTGGACATGGATGCCATCATATAACACTTGACTCTAATGTCATCATCCATCCACTTTTGATGCATCTCACGCTGAACATCAGTAGCACGTGTTGGTAGTGTGGGGATATCTGAATCGAGTATGTAGCCTATTTTCTCACAGTTCAAAACAATTTTGAGGTTCTTAGCCAGTCCTTGTAATTTGTTCCAGTCAATCGGTTGGTCTCAAGAATATGGGTCAAAGGGTTTGAGGCTGACATTATGATCTGCAGAGAGTAAAGATTCTAGTTAGACTTTTGTACTTGATCCTTAATCTGTTCTAAGGTCTTTTAGAACAAATGTACCTCCCACTATTTTCTCGAATTCCTCACACTCCCCTGGTAGGAAAATGGAAATCCTACACGACTAGGGTTTCTAGTGGGTACTGCGGTCTCACCAATCTACATGGCACCTCACTTAACAGTTATTGGTGACACATAGATGGATGAGTGTACAACTCTTGTACAATGCTTCTCAAGCATGTTGCAGTGCAACTTGGTCTCTAAGCCATGAAGACCTCACCTAACAGTTATTGGTCCCATTTCTTAGTTAAGTCAGACCCACCGTATAACCGTAGAAATAAAGTCGTCATTGGGTCCTCACCTAACAGTTATTGGTGCCCAACCCCACCTTTACCCTACAACATCTCATGTCTATAGAGAGGTCCAGCCCTCCGATGCAACTTGCCCACTGTATCCAGCCGAGACAAATCAACATCAAAAAGACCTTAGCAGCTCTACTACAGTGAAAGACCTATTGACTTAATATTGGTTAATTAGGTCTTAGTGTTTGCAACTTGAGCTCTTCATAAGAGGTAATCGAACAATTGGCCAGGTAAGCAGGTGGGAGGCTCCCTTTACTCAGAGAGTAAGGTCCTAATTAAGTAACCACCTTTCATGCTTTCCTAGACACCAATTAGATCAATTAATCTAATATGACTCGCTCATGTTGGTTCACTCTCGACTTGATTGAGGAGGTTTTAATTTAGGTCTCAATTGGGTTTGCTACATCACATGTAAACCTATCTACCCCGCTCTCATTCACATCACATGCAAACGGCACATCACAGGCAGTTATAATCGCAGCATCAAATAAAGCTAAACTTTAAATAGGTGATGATCATGGATTCTAATTAGGTCGTATTACAAGCATATGCACGTCAATCGATCAATTGGTCTTCAACTCTTGAATTGATTTCAAGCCTCCTTGATTCGATCCATGATCAACTCTTGATCCCATCGCCATCAACCGCTTAGATCGCCGTTCATCTCATGCCTTGTCTTCAACTTGATCGTTGACGTACATCACATCACAGAAATACAACCAGATGTAAAATAAAAATAATAATAAATTACATCTCCTTTTAGGAGGCACGCAGGCCTCTCAAAATATCAAATAAGATGCATGCAAGCATCTGAAAAATTACACGACATTACAGATCACATCGCAGGTCATTACATTTGATACCAAAAGGGTTTGAATCCTATGATCATCACCACATGCAGCAATTATAATTTTCAGATCTGAAATCTAATTGATTATCTCATGACATAGGTTGCTGATCATGCTAATCATGATTCTTAACAATGCAATTAGAATCATCTTTTTATCACATAAAATCAGCATGCAAAAATCAGCACCCTAGAAAAATCTGCATGCAGAAATTTTCAGCATGCATAATCATTCAAATTTTAGATCTAATAAGCCTATTAATAATTAATTCTTATCTTAATCTATGATGCTTAGGCTCTGATACCACTGTTAGAAACCCCGCCCATGCCGCAGAAAAATTTCAAAAATTTCAGATGCAGCGGAAGAGGCATGCGCGGGGTCAAACCGTTCATCGCATGAACGTTGTTTAAAAAACCGTTCGTAGATAGATAAGGATTAAAAACTTTTTAAAAATATTAGAAGATCAGATCTTCACCTTGTGCGGGTAGATGATCACCGCAAACTGATGATCGTGGTTTTGGATGATGGTTCGCTTGAAGCCGTTCAAGTGCCCGGCCTCTACGGGTATCCACACGAAGCAGGAACCGATCCAGGCTCTCTATCTCCCCGGGGTGCTAGCTTCCTTGCAGAGATAACTTTTGATGGCTGATCTTCTCTCTTTCTTTCAACTCTTGAATGTGCTTGAGAGGAGGAAGAAGAAGGATGAAGAATAGTAAAGGAACAAAACCCCTGCAGCCTTCTTTCTTTTCCTTGCGTTGGAAGGAGGAAGGGAGGATGAAGAGGCCACCTTTCTTTTTCTTCCTTTGCTTGCGGCTGAACCAAGAAAAGGGGAGGAGAGGGGGCCACGAATTGGAGAGGGAGAGGGCTTCAATGATGCCCTAGGTCAGCCCCCATGCCTCCTCTTAAATAGCATGTGGAGCTCCTACTTTGTAGGAGCTCCTTGATAAACTTCCAAGAGGGGCGCCGGCCCCTCTTCTTTGCCGCACCAAGCAAGGAAAAGGAGGAGGGGCATGTGCCCCTCCTTCATGGTTAACCTAATCCTCCTTTAAGGAGGATTAGGAAGGTCACTCATGGTTAGGTCCTAATCTAATTAGGCTTGGACCAAGGGTGAACCAATTTGGGTTTAATCTAGGTAAGTTCTAATCCAATTAGAACTTAATGAACCATGACTCAATTGAAACCCTTCAATCCTAATCCAATTAGGAGTTTTGTTGATTCATTAGATTAATAATTAATTAGGACTTAAGAAATCCTAATCCAATTATGACTTATTTAGTTTTGGTCCTAATCCAATTAGGACTCTAATTTGAATCTGAAGTCCTAATCCGATTAGGACTCTAGGAATCCTACTCCAAGTGGGAATCCAAATTTAATTCAAAACTCCTAATCCAATTAGGATTGTAGAAATCCTACTCCAAGTAGGAATCCTAGTCCTACTCCAAATAGGATTCCCAGTCCAAGTAGGAATCCCAGTCCAAGTAGGAATCCTAGTCCTAATCCAATTAGGACTCTAGGAATCCTACTCTAAGTAGGACTCTTGTTTTAAGTCCAATTAATTAATTTTCTTTGTTCCTTCTTCAACTTATTATCAATTGAATTGATTACTTGTGATTCCTAATCACGATTCAACCATCGGATCGGTCAATGCCTCTAGTGTGTGTGATCCCATAGGTTCTATTCTGACTGGTAGTGAGATATATTGCGATCTCTATTACAATATCATTGAAGACTCCTTTCAATGGGTTGGAATGATTCCAACTCTACTCATCAGGGTTTATCGATCATCGAGATAATCTCTGTGAGTCTCACCATCCACCAGTGACACCTAGCAGCATGTAGTGGCTACCCAGCAGAATAGAATGATGAACCTCTAGGTGCAGTTATCATGTGATACAGTCCTACTATCGTGGATCTCTACAGGACGGAGGTCATGGACAACTCGTCAAACCCCATCGCCTGTCATATGTCAAGATTTATTCGACTTAAGTTCGAGAGCGGAGAACTCTTTCTCCACTATGCAATCTGCCCCGGCCGAGGTCTTACGAACTCAGTCTTATAAATCACATAGGATCTCTCCTTATCTATCAAGATCGATAGATTTCTTATAGGTGCATACCCTACTCCTACAGTGAACCTACTGCAGCCAATCTACACTGCATGAACCCATATGGCTAGAGACCATGTATATGTGCAGTCAAACTACAATAACCTCACTGTGAGTAGCCGAAGCATCGCAGGTCAAAGGACCAGTCACACTACTGCAACATCAAGCAAGTCACTGACGAGTGGATAGACATCCAAGTGACTTCTTGTCTTGGTCACGCTCAGTACCCTTGTTCTCTAACAAGCACCTGCACTATTACTTCAGTGTCTCCACACCGTGGACTCGAGTCTCGTCCATCCATAGGGAAAGTAATGTGTGCACTGATTTCATCGGATCGATCACCGTCCTCGTGATGATCCATCGATCAGGAGCGTTTAGAAATTAATCACTAATGATACATGGCTCAAATTCTCAACTCTTGAGAATATGCATCATCATCTTATTAATTTCTTGGACGATTCATAGACACAATAACAATATGAATGAAAAAGATGCCTATTATTTATTCAATAATAAATAGTCAAGTACAAAATTATGTCCCTAGAATTAACAATGTGTCAGCTAGATTGGCTTCTAGGGCATACATCTAACACTGAGTACATACAACGTGGCCCCTCCTCTATGGGGAGCTCAAAGGCCACAATCTGAGCTAGGCAGTAGGTGGGCAGAAGCTATGAAAGCTGTGCATTTAGCAACATCTAGACTGTTCGTTGCATTTTAAAAAGAGGAGTAATGACTTTATTCTTCTTCTTCATCGCTGCCTTTTTCTTTTGCGAGCGCTTGAGACCAAAGTCCAGAGAAGAGCTTTTGCCTTAGATAGCAATTTAGAGGAAGGTATGTCTTCTTTGTCTTCCCCTTTTGCTAGTTCATCCTCTATGCTGCCTGCACCCACTAGAACTAGGAAAGTTGAGTCGGAGGAAGTTAGTCTCTTCAAGGCTAATCTTGATAGGCTTAGGAAAGTTACAACATTACCACCTCAATAGGACTTAGACTACCCCATCTTGATGAGAGGGTCTTCGAGAAAAGGACAAACCATCTGCCACTGTACAAGGATACCCTTAAGGCATGATTTAGATTCCCCATACACCTATTCATCGAGTTTTTGCTAGACTCTTATGGATTAGCATCCACACAGCTCATCCCCAACTATTGGCGGAGGATTGTAGGTTTCATAAGCAGAGGGCAGACCATCTGCCACTGTACGAGGATACCCTAAAGGCAGTGTTTGTATTCCCCATACACCCATTCATCGAGTTCTTGCTAGACTCTTATGGTTTAGCACCCACACAGCTCATCCCCAGCTGCTGGCAGAAGATTGTGGATTTTATTTGTTTTTAGTCTTCCATGGTCTTAAGCATAGTATAGATATTTTTAAATCCTTTATTATTTTGAAAAAGCACCTTGTCGAGCATGGGTGGTGGTACTTGACTCGAAGAAAGGGGTCAAGTTTTTACCTGATAATCCTTCTTCCATTTATGGATGGAAGGACTGATTTTTTATGGCCATTTTTCATTTCGGCCTGTGGTCTATTTTGACCAATTGGGGGCCGATGATCGGTAAGCCCAATTGGATAGGTTTCTTGCAGCACTAGAAGGAGACAATCTAGACCATATGCCGACTAAGGGCATTGAGGCCCAAATAGCTCTTCTCTGCCGAGAATCTGGCCTGAGCTACCTTCGTCGACCTTAGGTCTTTGGGTAAATCATCGTTAGTTTAGTTTTTTATTACATCGAGCCTCATACCTTAGTTTGTGATATCTTACCAAGCTACATTCTGTTGTAGATGTAGGGATGGCTCCCTGAAGGAAAACTTTGATGAGAGTTGCCTAAGAGGCTACATAGAGGGTGGCAGAAGGCACCTCGACCAAGCCTTCTTCCAGAAGACAACAGTTGCTTCTTCCTACACTGTGGAAGGAGTGACGACCTGTATCATGTCCTGCCCAGCCATAGAATGTCCAGGTTCAAGTAGCTCACAAGGAGAATGAGTCGGAGTGCTCTGATGCTGACCTCATTCTTCAGTGAAAGGTTGAACTCCAAGCTCACCATCAAAGGACCTTAAGAGGCAAGACCTCTAGGCCTGAAGCATGTGAAAAGGGCTTACAGTCTTTGGAGTCCCAGTTGAGGTCCAAGCTTTGAGGTTCTAGAGCTAAGTTAGAAATCCTTGAAGACTAAGCGGCCTAACTTGTTGGTCTATGAGTCTACCATATTTGATTTTGAGATGATCGATAAGATTACCTATGTTGACCCAATGGATTGATTTTGATGAGGACAAAAATATCTGAATATGAGACTAATGATTTTGTGTTCTTGGAGTCGTTAATTTATTTTATAGAAAACTCAATGAGTTTGAAAGATTAGAGAAATCTTAGAAGAAAGACAGAAAGAGGTAATAATCTGCACTCTAACAAGTCGACGCATGAAGATTATGAGCCAACTCTTGTTGAACAAGAGTCAACCCTAAAATGGCCACAAACAAAAGACAGAAAGTAGCCAAAATTAGCAAAAAAATTAAGTTGACTTTAGAGGACAACAAGTCGACCCCATCAATGGACAAGTCGACCCTAAAGAATGGAAGAGTCGACCCCACAATGACCACAGGCAAAAGATAGAGCACAACAAAAACAAGACCTATTTCGAGTCGACCCCTGAAGATCATGAGTCAACCCCTGATGAAGTCGAGTGGACCCGTCTGTGCCTAACAATAATAACGATTAGTTTTTCTATAGATCAGAATAGCTATTTTTATCTCATAATTGCTCTTTCAGTCTGTCTAATGGCTAGAAACATCTTCCGACTACTCTTTGATGATATAAATGCATTGGAACACCAAAAGGAAGACAAGAGGATTGAGTATAAAGAAAAGGAGATAAGAAAAGGAAGTATATTTAAGTACATTCATTGAGAGCTTAAAGATTACATCTTCCACTATCAAGAGAGAGTTGGTGAAGAACACTCAAGTTCATTAAAGACCAACCAACTGCTTCAAAGCTCCATTAATTTGTTGTCAATTTGTCTTTAAGGAGCTGTAATTTATTTTGCTATATATATATATATATTTTTATACTTTGTTGTAACAAATTTCAAGAATTGAAACTTGACAGAAAGGTCCATCCAAATCTTGAATTGGATTAGCCTAGAAAAGGCTTGGCGGTAGTTTTGGTTGATTTTTAGTAAAAATCAACTGGGTTGGTTGTGAGCCCAATCAAAATAATTGTGCTGTAATCTTGGAGAGATTATAGTAAAAATTTTCAAAAAGGGTGTCTTGAAGAGTGGATAACTATAAACCTTTTGTGTTTGCAGTGTTTAGTTTGTGTGGTTCTTGCTTATTACTTTATTTACCACTCATATATTTATTGCACTTCACTCACACATCAAAGTTTTCTTTCTGCTGCATTTTTGTTTAAAGTTTTTGAAAATCCCAATTCACTCTCCTTCTTAGGCTACTTAGCTGGGCAACAAGTGGTATCAAAGTCTTAGTACTCTAGCCCCTCTTTGACCTAATAGTCAAGAGTCAAATAACTATGGCAGCCCCAATTGTATCCCATCTTGCCGAGGGATAGTCCATTAATAGACCTCTTCTTTTCAATAACACAAATTAGATATATTGGAAAGCACAGATGCGTATTTTCATACAAGTATTAGATTATGACATATGGAGTATCACAACTAATGGTCCTCACACGCCCACTAAAGTCATAGATGATGTGTCTCTTTTCAAACTCGAAGGGGAATAGGATGAGTATGATAAAAAAATGTATCACCTGAATGCTGAAGCCATAAATATTTTATATTGTTCTTTGGATTCTAGTGAGTTTAATCAAATTTTATCTTGTAATTCTACTAAAGAGATTTGGAATAGACTGGAGGTAACTCACGAAGGCACTAACCAAGTCAAAAGATCTAAAAGCAATATACTTGTGTGTGCGTGTATATATATATATGAATTATTTAAAATCGAATCAACTGAATCTATTACTCATATGTTTACTCCCTTTACTTACATTATAAATGGTCTCAAAAGTCTTGATAAATCTTATACTAATAGTGAATTGGTAAGAAAAATTCTTAGGTCATTGCTAAGAGCATAGGAGGCCAAGCTGACGGCTATCCAAGAAGTAAGAGACATCAACAACCTTCCTCTCGAAGAGCTCCTGGGATCTCTGATGACTCATAAACTTACCATGAAGCACAACAATAAAGATGAAGAATCAAGGAAGAAGAAGATAGTTGCCCTCAAATCTGTAGCTTAGAAGGAAGAGGAGAGTGAGGACTCAGAAGATGCTAAGGATGATGAGGAGATGACATTAATCACCAGAAAGTTCAGGCGATTCATGAGGAGAAAAAGACAAGGGATGAGAAAGAGGCCAATGTCTAAGGGGAAATGAAGCAAAGAAAGAGAAAAGGAGCAGTTGCTGGTATGCTATGAGTGTAAAAAATCAGGCCATTTTAGAGCAAACTGCTCACTGCTTTAGAAAGCCCCCAAGAAGCCAAAGAAGGTGGCCATGGTTGAAACTTGGAGCGACAGTGACGAATCAAATTCAGAGGAGGAAGCTTAAGAAATAGCAAATCTTTGTCTCATGGCTCATAAGGATGAGGTGTATCTAGAAGCCCGTGGGTTAAATAGAAGATGATACTTGGATAGTGGCTGCTCAAGACATATGACATGAGATGAATCGTAGTTTATTTTTCTTAAGATGAAGAATGAAGGGGTGATCATCTTTGGCGATAACGGCAAAGGAAAGATCATTTGTATAGGAAGTATTGGTATCACTCCTTCCACCCTTATTGAAAATGTATAGTTGGTAAATGGATTAAAGCATAACCTACTTAGCATTAGTCAATTATATGATAAAAAATTTTAGACTTACTTTTGAAGCTTCTATGTGTATAGTGTCTTGTCCCATTGATAATGGAATTCAATTCATTGGACATATATATGGAAACATTTACATGGTTGATCTCGATGATCTCCCCATGAAAAATGTGAAGTGTCTTGTAGCAATATTTGCCAAAGCCAATGAGACTAGATGATTATGGCATCGTAGATTGGCTCATAAAGCATAGACTTCAATTCAAAATTAGCTCAAAAAGATCTTGTTGTAGGATTACCTAAAATAAGTTTTAAAAAATCCAAAGTTTGTGATGTATGCTAATTAGAAAAATATACTGGACTTTCTTTTAAAGCAAAAATTGTGGTTTCAACCTCTAAGCCATTAGAACTTTTGCATATGGATTTGTTTGGGACGACTATTACCACAATTCTAAGTGGCAAATATTTTGGATTTGTTATTATTGATGATTTTTCAAGATTTACATGGATATTGTTCTTAGCTCATAAAAATGAAATTTTATTGCATTTTCAAAACTATACAAGAGGATTTCAAATGAAAAAAAGGTTTAAAAGTTCTAAAAATCATAAGTGATAATGGAACTCATTGAACATAATTTCTCTGCATTTAGGACACCTCAACAAAATAGAAAAGTAGAAAGAAAAAATAGACCACTTAAAAAAAAGACAATAACCATGCTGTGTGAAGACCATATTTTAAGATAATTTTGGGCTGAGGTAATTAACACAACATATTACATTCTAAATTGTGTATCAATTAGACCTATATTAAAGAAAACACCTTCTGAATTTTGGAAAGATAGAAAATCTAACATTAGATATTTTCATACTTTTGGCTGCAAATGCTTTATTCTTAACAATGGAAAAGATATACTTGAAAAATTGATGCTAAATCAGATGAAGCTATCTTTTTTGGATGTTCTTCCACTAGTAAAGCATACCAAAAATTTGACAAGAAAATCCTAGTGGTAGAAGAATCCATACATAGTATTTTTGATGAAACTAACAATCTTCCATCAAGAAAAATAGATGTGTGTGATGATGCAGATGCTATGGAAAAAGTGATGGAAGTAATCACCGTAAGGGACATATCAGCTGAAGATAGAAGCAAGGATAATGGACAAGAGGATGAAGAAGATGATCAAGAAAAATATCCTCAAATTGAAGATCAAGGTAATAATGATTTACCCAAGGAATGGAGGTATGCTATCATAGTCATCCTAAAGATTTAATTATCGGTTATCCATCACATGGTGTTAGGACTAGATCATATCTTAGGGTCATATGTAATGACCTAGCTTTTGTATCTCCAAATGAACCTAAAATTATAGAAGAAGCTGAATAATTGAATAAATGCTATGCAAGAGGAAGTAAATCAATTTGAAAGAAATAGTATGGACACTTGTAAGTAGACCTAAAGACTATCCTATAATTGGAACTAAATGGGTATACAGAAATAAATTAGATGAGAATGCTAATGAAATTAGAAACAAAGCTAGATTAGTTGTTCAAGGCTATATCCAAGAAGAAGGTATTGATTTTAATGAAATTTTTGCTTCTATTGCTAGACTAGAAATTATTAGATTATTGCTTGCTTTTAGTTATTATATAGATTTTAAATGGATATTAAAAGTGCTTTTCTAAATGGATATATAGCAGACAAAGTTTATGTAGAATAACCACCCAGTTTTGAAAATCATAAATTTTTAAATCATGTTTTCAAACTAAATAAAGCTTTGTATAGCTTAAAGCAATCTCCTAGAGTTTGGTATGAAAGATTGCGCAAATTTTTATTAGAAAATAAGTTTTCAAGAGAAAATATAGGTACAACTCATAAAAAAATAACTTATTAATTATTTAGATATATGTTGATAATACTAGGGTGCCACTAATGAAGCTTCATGTCAAGACTTTGCTAAGCTCAAGAATGGAGACTTTAAGATGAGCATGATGGGTGAACTCACATTTTTTCTCAAACTCCAAATCAAGCAAACGAAAGAAGGGATCTCCATTAGCCAATGCAAGTATACAAGAGAGATCTTAAATAAATTTGGCATGGAGAAAGCTAAGCACATTGGTACCCCCATAAGCCCCTCATGTAAGCTAGATATAGATGAGCATGGTAAGAGTGTAGATTTAAAGCTTTATAGAGGTACAATAGATTTTTTATTATACTTTACTGCTAGTAGATTAGAGATCATGCTTAGTATTTGTATGTATGCTAGATTTCAAGCTAATCTTAAAGAATCACACTTAACTATTGTTAAAAGAATTTTAAGATATCTAAGTAGAACATAAAATTTAGGCTTATGGTACTCAAAACAATCATCAATAAGCTTAACTGGATATTTAGATGTAGATTTTGCTGATTGTAAAATTAATAGAGAAAGTACAAGTAGAACTTGCCAATTTTTAAGAGTTTACTTAATCTCTTAGTTTAGCAAAAAATAATATTTGGTGGCTTTGTCTACGGCCGATGCCGAATACATAGTAGCTGAAAGTTGTTGTGCTCAAATTTTGTGGATTAAGCAACAACTTGAGGACTATGGTATCAAAATTAACAAAGTCTCCATAAGATGTGATAATACTAGGGCATAAACTTAACTAAAAATTTTATACAATATTCAAGAACTAAACATATTGAGATAAGACATCATTTCATAAGTGATCATGTTCAAAACAATGAAGTGATGCTTGATTTTGTTAGTATTGATAAATAATTAACTGGCATCTTTATGAAATCCCTTAGTGAAGATAGATTTAGCATGATCAGGGGTGAGCTAGGATTGTGTGATCCTTCAATTAAAAATCACTCATCTGAACCCTTGGTTGCTCATTAATTTTCTTGCCGATCAATCCAAGTTCATTCCTATTTTTGACTCAAAAAGAAAACGTCCTTGCATTATCTCCTTCTTTATGAGGAGCCAACTCTTAGGTTGATGAGTCTACTCCTAGTTTTTGGGAGTCGATCCCTTAGAGTAAGGAGGAGCTTCGAGTTGACTCAAAAGTGAACGGGAGTCAACTCGAGGTTTTACAAATTACGGAGGAGCTATCTCAAAAAAAATTAACGGGTCGACTCCTGGTGACCTGCTGCTGAAAGGTCGACCCTCTAAGTTGGCACTTGGAGAGCGACTAGCTTTTAACCGAGCCAACCTTTTTCTTTCCCTAATTCACCTTTCCTAAATCTTTCATCTCTCCTCTTTCTAGAGTTTGAATCCCTCTCATCTTCCCTCTATCTTGTCGATCGACTCTCTTTCTCATAGATTTCTTTCCTCAATCTCTCTCTAATGACACCAAAGAAGATGCTTCCATAAAGGAGAAAATCCATCCTGGATCATGAAGAAGGAAGGAGAGAAAGAATAGACAGGGCATAATCTTCAACCCCACTTCGAACTGGTCTTCATTCTTCTCTCCATTCTGTTCAGTCTCCCTCTTAAAGGATCTCAAACAAGGTACCCTTTGCTTCTAGAAAAGTTTCTTCTATAAGAAACATTGATTCTGATTTTTTGGAGCATGAGGGTTTTGCAATCAAAGAGCTAATCAAGAAGCAAGGGTGGAAATACTTCTGCAGACTCAAAGGACCGATTATCCTGACCTTGTACGAGAATTTTACCACAACCTAAGGTTGAAGATAGGGAGCATAATTTCTATGGTAAAGAATGTAGAAATAGAGCTGGACGACTATGTGATTGGCTGCATCCTTCAAATGCCTGGTCATGGAGTTTACATGGAAAGATTAGAGGACTGATTGGCTAGTCTTTAATGCATTTTGGGTAGAGAAGACATTGGACAAAATGACTAAGTAGAAGAAAATTAATTGAGTGTGGAGACGAGATTGCTCCATCACATGGTCAGTATGATCTTTTTCTCCAAGTCGAAAAGATTTGAGTATGTTACAGAGCGAAAATTGTGTATTATATTCCATATCATTAGAGAGATCCCTATGAATCTCTCTGCTCTGATTATTCATAGGATGCATGAGGTAGTGTCCTGGACTAAAGCCTCATTTCCATATGATATGATGCTCATAAAAGTTTTTAAACAGTATGAAGTTAATCTAGAGGGTGAAATAGCCCGTTAGTTTACTTATTCAGATACTTACAACGACCATTCTCTACATAATATGGGTTATGGTAAGAAAAATGGTCATTGGGTGAAGACTAGAGGAGGAGCAAGAGATGAAGAGGAGGAAGATAGGGTAGAGGCATTGGATGGACCCTCTTCAATTAGAGGTGAAGCAGAGAAGCCAATAGTGGCTAAACAATACACATTTGATTCCTTTGGGAGAGACTTTGTTGAGGCATTCCAGTTTGAGACTCACCATCCTGAAAGTATCCCTCGATGCATATCTATTCGGTTGGATGATGATTGGCTTAGAGTGATCTCAGAATAGATAGCCGCTATTCTTTTGAAAGCTAGGTTTTCAATGCTAGGGGAGAGTTTAAAGGATCCTCATATAGCCTCCCCGTCGGACATAATTTCCACTATCACTCAGAGATAGCTCTTCTTCAGAGATTAGTCACCAGTCTGTGTGAGAAGATGGCAACCTTGGAAAGAAAGATAAGAGGTCAGAGTAGATTAGCTCAGACTACACAGGATAATAGTATATAGTTATCTGAGCTGACCATGGAGACAGGGAGACTCAGAAGTATGATTAAGTCTGATATCCTGCAGCTGCAAGAGGAGATGCACAGCACGATCACCTCAGTCTCTTCTGGTATAGGATCTCTTCTTCAGGCCATGGGGAGGCTGATTGGACATCTTGATACTCTCACCACCTCAGCAGCTCCTAGGGCCACTGCCACTGTTTGACCTCCTACCCAGCCTAGTCAGCCATCTCATCCTTCTTCATCTTCCAGACCTTTCCGTCCCTTCTCTAGCACTAGACCTTCTAGTAGAATTAGAAGTCGTAGAGCTGGTGCCTCGTCCAAATTGCCTACTCATCTTGAAGTTTCTTCCTTGTCGGACGAGGATTAGAGATTCTCCTATTTTTTTGCTTTTACATGTGTTGTATTTAGTTCATCTTTATGTATTTTGTCCTTATGTATTGTCACCATGCACTGTGTCCTTATGTTGTTTGGCATTTATGAAAAGGTTTATGTATGACCTTATCAAGTTTATGGCTTTGTGCTTTACTATGAAATGAAGTTATCTCTATTGTGTGCATGTCTCCTCGCATAATTTTTACGAAGTTCCATCATCATCTCTTTTTGATTATGACAAAAAAGGGAAGAAAAGATTAAGTACAGTAGGAATGATGGTAGTACAAAAGAATTTATAAATAGGGGGGAATTAAACTTTTATAAAGCGAGAGACAATATTTAACCATAAAGAGGGAGAATTATAGTAAACAAGAAAAATTGTCGTAAAATGTGGTAGTAAAGAGATAATAAAAATTTTAAAAGAAACTTCATATTTCTGCATGATTCAATTACTAATTCAGTACGTTTCAGTTAAGAGTAATAATTTTATAAATTAACCTTGTATCAAAAAATATGATTTTCTTTTGATAAAAAAGGTTTTGTCATCATCAAAAAGAAGAAGATTGTTGACCTTAAAGGTTTGATTTTGATAATACAAAATATTTGAGTAAAAAATTTACTAATCAATTATTTAGAGGGTACTAGAAGGCTCACAGAAAGCCAAGAGGATATCAATCTACAACTCTTAATTTAAAAGAATAAAACTCAAATTTATAAAGTTTTGTACTAGAAGAGTCAATCTTAGAAACTCTACGAGCCGACCTTTGAATGTCGACAGGCAAGAATAGAGAACCTTAAGTTTGGGCAGTTTGAAGAGTCGACCCTAGAAAACACACCAGTCAACCCTGGCACTCGAACAAAAACTTGCACACTTCCACTAGTTAACCCTAGAACAGTCTCAAAAGATAGATAGAGAGCAGTAAAAATTTGTGCTTTCACAAGTCGATCCCAGAACAATCTTAGAAGAAAGATAGAAAGAGGTGATAATCTGCACTTTTACGAGTCGACCTATAAAGATCACGAGCCGACTCCTATTGAACAAGAGTTGATCCTAGAATGGCTGCAAATAGAAGATAGAAAGCAGTCAAAATCAGCAAAAGAGCGAGTCGACCCTAGAGGACAACGAGTTGAACCCTTTCAATAGACGAGTCGACCCCACAATGACCACAGGCAAAAGAAAGAGCACGTCAAAAATAACTGCTATTTCGAGTCAACTCCTGAAGATCATGAGTCGACTGCTGAAGATCATGAGTCGACCCTTGAAGAAGTCGAGTTGACCCATCTACGCCTGACAACAGTAATAACTAGTTTTTCTGTAAATCAGAATGACCATTTTTGTCTTACAATGACTATTTCAACCTGTTTAATGACTCAAAATGTCTTCCAACCAATCTTTGACGATATAAATACATGAGAACACTAGAAGAAAGACAAGAGGATTGATCATAAAGAAAAGGAGATAAGAAAATAAATAATGTATTCAAATGCATTCGTTGAGAGCTTAAAGATCACATCTTTCACTGTTAAGAGAGAGTTAGTGAAAAGCATTCAAGTTCATTCAAGACCAACCAATTGCTTCAGGGGTCCATTAATTCATTGTCTATTCTTCTTTAAGGAGCTATAATTTATTTTGCTATATTTTCTAATACTCTGTTGTAATAAGTTTGAAGGATTAAAACTTGGAAGAAAGGTCCATCCAAACCTTACATTGGATTGTATTAAGCCTAGGAAAGGCTTGGTGGTAGTTTTGGTTGATTTTCAATGAAAATCAACTATGTTGATTGTGAGATCAGTCAAAATAATTGTGTTATAATCTTAGAGAGATTATAGTTAAAATTCTCAAGAAGGGTGTTTTAGAAAGTGACATAAGTGCAAGGTTGGTACCGAACCACTATAAAACTTCTATATTTGCAGTATTTAGTTTGTGTGGTTCTTGCTTATTACTTTATTTACTGCTTATATTTTCACTGCACTTCACTAACACATCAGAGTTTTCTTCCCGTTGTATTTTTGTTTAAAGTTTTTGAAAAGCTCAATTAACCCCCCCCCCCCCCCTCCTCTTGGGTTGCTTAGCTGGGTAACAACTTTCAATCATTGAGTTCCACTACAACATCAAGATCAAGCAAGAAATGAAAAGGAAAGGGCTCAATTCTATTCACCAAGATTCCAACTTTCAGAGTAATTAAACTCAAGATGCAGTGACATATATCTAACCTTTGTAGAGGTTATTTTGTATTCTAATTTTTATCTTTTTATTTTGTGCATGAGATTAGGGATTCTCGTGTGAAATTTTGGTATGGCTGACACCGTATGTAAAGTTTGGCTGTACCCAAGAAACAACTAGGTTGTGGTCAATTGTCCTAGAAAATCGTCTAAGTTTTACTAAACTTGAAAATCAGCAAAGAGTTCCAAAGTTTCGAAACTTAGGGTTGGTCTAGCTTTACCAGCAAAATAGCTTGATTTTGGTTGATTGCTAGAAAAATAAATTACGTTTAGTTGTGAGCCCAAAAAGCAATTGTGTTGTAATCTTGTTAATAGATTATAGTAAAATTTTCAAGAAGAAAGCCTTCGAAAGTAGATCTAGGAGCCGAGTTTGGCTTTGAACTACTATAAATTTTTGTGTTTGTGCTATTTGTGCTTGTTTTCATATTGCGTATATATTTATCACTCATTTTGCTGTACGTATTTAAGTTTAGATTAGTTTTACTTAAGCATTATTTAAGGTTGTATAAAGTTTTGAAAAACCCAATTCACCACCCTCCTCTCTTGGTTTGTCATATTTAGGCTACAAGCTGGATACGCTTTGCTCTTTGAGATCAAGCTAAGATAAGGGAGATCAAGACCCCTAATCTCGGACTCTTTACAGCACATGCAACCACAATGGTAAGTGCTAACCTCTTGATTTTGTTGTTGCTCAAGTGATTGATGTTGGAACAACCAACAATTCTTCTTACAGGTCTCTTATAGCATCAGGGCCCTCCGAGATCTCCTGTATAGTGTGGGACCTTAGCTAGATGACGCCTATGCTAGGGAGGAGGTGGCAAAGATATAGGCCGAAGATGCTAAGAAGAGGGCTGAGGAGGCCGCGAAGAAGGCTGAGGAGGTGAAGCGCTCAGGGGTGTGGCAGCAAACCTGCACCAAAGAGGTAGAGCAGGCAGTGCAGAACCAGGAGTCCCACATTATTCTCCTCGAGAGAGATGTTGTGCATCTGCAGATATACCTTATGACTGCCATAGATAAAATGTAGGCCCTTGTGGCTAAAATGGTGGACAAGGCTAGGCAGGCTGTCCTTGAGGACAAATGCTTGGATAAGTTTAATGAAGAACTCACTTGGGCTGGGGGCAACCCCTAGTTGGTGGGCTTTGAGTTTTGTTAGGAGAAGGTTGGAGTCCTTTTCTGTAACAGACTTTCTTTTTCGAATATTATTGAAGTTAGTACCTTGAGTATTTAGAGGTACCTTTATTTAGGTTGGTCCCTTAGGATGAGCTTTTGCTGATTGCAATGACAAAGTTTTTTAGGTTGTCGGGCTTGATGAAGCTTTGAGCTCGATCGTGCTTTGGGGCTTGCTTCAGCCGTTGCACTTTCTTTGCCACCGTGGTTGTCTTTATATCTCCATGGCGGTCTTACACCTTTAGATAGGCTTTTGGTCTTGCTAGCTGCACGATCAATCCAGAAAGGATCAGGATAGGGAGTCTTGTTGCCGCTATAGTTGATGGCTATGATGGAGCGGGATCTCCTCGAATCCTGAACCATGAGGATGGAAAAGTTGGCCTAACCAGAGTGCCACTATTGTCGATGGCTAAGATAGAGATGGATCACTTTGGATCCCAAACCTCTAAGGATGGAAAAGTTGGCCCAACCATAGTTTGTTCTTGGATAGTCTAGCTACTGCTCTAATTGATGGCTATGATAGAGAAGGATCTCCTCAGATCCCAAATCCTCAGGCAGCAAACTTGGCCCAACCATAGTTTTTTTTTTTTTTGCCTCGAGAGGTATAGCTCGTGGTTGATGGTTGCGATGGGGACAGATTTTATCAAAAAGTTAGCCCAACCAGAGTGCTACTTTGGTAGATGGTTACAATAGAGATGGATCTTCTTAAACTCCAAACCTCTGAGGGCGGCAAGGTTGGTCCGACCATAGTTTTTAGCCTTAGATAACTAGGTTATTACTTTGGTTGATGGCTGTGATAGAGATGGATCTCCTCAGACTCCAAACCCTCGGGTGGCAAGGTTAGCCCGAGCATCTCCACTTTGCAAAAATTTTGAACTGCAAGCAATGGGAGAGAATTATTCTTCATTAATTGGGTTAATTGGAGAATTTACAACTTTGAAATAAGTAACAAATTTTTAGTAATAGAAAGTTCTCAGATTTTTAGAGTTCCATGTCTAAAGTAGTGATGTTCTATTGCCCAACTATACAACCCAAGAGTGGAGGGGGGGGGGGGGGGGGGGGGGTGAATTGGGTATCTAAAAAGTTAACAAGTATGTGCAATTAAAAAGTTTAACTTTCCGGCTATGTGTAAAGTGAGTGACGAGGTATAAATACAGATCTAGAAGGAAGGTAAAATGAAGAGCACAATGTAGCAACTAAACATAATTTTTAGAGTAGTTCGGTGCCAAACCCAGCACCTATGTCCACTCCCCAAGAGATCTTTCTTGCAAATTCCATGATAAACTTTCCAAAGATTATAACTTGATTGTTTTGCTCAGGCTCACAATCAACACAATTGATTTTCTCTGGAAATCAACCACAACCATCCCTAGAAAATCAACCACAACCAACCTTATCAAAGCCTTCTCTAGGCTTGATAATAATACAGTTCAATTTTTTAAGTTTGAACCCTCAAAACTTGTTGCAACAAATAATTTAAAGAATACAAGAACCAAAACTCCTTGAAGAGCATATTATGATTCATTGAAGTTCATAAGAAAGCAGCATCTGGGCTTGATGTTGGCCTGAAAGCTCTACAATTAATGCTCCTGTAATGTGGAGGATGTGATCTTTAAGGATCTCACTTATGCTTCTTCTCTTTTTTCTCTTTTACTTGTTTACTCTTTCTTCTTGAATTTCTTGGGTCTTTCAATACATTTATATCTTGAAAATTCATTGGAAGACCATTTATTGCCATTAGAGGGGCTAAAATAGCCATTAAGAGTGAATATAGATATTCCAATTTTGCAAGAAAACTAGCCATTATTGTTGTCATGCCCAAAGAGGTCAACTCGACTTCTTTAGGGGTTGATTTGACTTCTTTAAGGGTTGATTCGAAAATGCATTTATTTTTGCTATATTTTGTCTTTCGCCTACAATCATTCTAGGATCAACTCGATTGATTCTAGGCCTAACTCATTTGCCAAAAGTAAACTTTTGATCTTCTTGGGTCTATTCTCCAAAGAGTTGTTTTTTCACTCATCTCTATTTTTCACCTGAGATTGTCCTAGGGTTGGCTTAGCTGTCCAAGGGACGATTCATAAAAGCATGCTAGTCTTTTTCACGGGTTGACTCATGCACTTCTGGGGTCGACTTCTGAATCCTTTCAATAATAAAGTCTTCTATCTAAGCTTGTGAACAGTCAGGGGCCAGCTCCTTACTTCCTAAGGTTGACTCCTCTTATACTAAACTGCACAAAATGATTTACATCCTTTCCACCTTGAGCATTTTGAATTGTACTATCTTTGCTTCCTATAAGAACTTTTTACTCAAATATTTTCTATCATCAAAATCAAATCTTTTCAATCAACAATCTCTCCTTTTTGATGATGACAAAACCTTTATGTATGAAGTAAAAATAGTGCATTCAAATATAAATAATATACCAACTGTTAACCTTCATGATACCATCAATTTATCATGTCCAAGAAATTTTTTGTATTATAATTATTCTTAATTACATTCATAGTGTTTTAACTCTTATTAATTGTTCTTTATTGCATTCATAGTGTTTTAATTTTTATTAATTAATGTCTTCTTAATGTCTCACATCTTCCTTATATCTTTAATTGTGTGGATATCATTCTATTGTGATCTCGTACTTTTTCTTACTTTCTCTTTCTATCTCCGACTTTCTCTTACTTTTTCTTGTCCTTTTTTTATTATCAAAGAGAGGTAAGTGTTAAATTCAAGAGTGAACTGAGTAACAAACAAGTTGATATAGGAAAGATAAGCAACTTCATTAAATTTTACAGTAAGCATGTACAACAAAAAAAATACATCAATCCAAGTACATAAGATAAGATATCAATGTAACAAAATATACATCTAAGGTCTCTAGGGTAAGGTTTCTAGACACTATAAGATAACTTCCAAGAAGACTACTCAGCAGATGATGATGAGCTTTGGTAGAGACGAATGGTAGAATGCCTAGATCTGGGAGTAGAGGATCTTAAGGGACTAGGCTGAGTAGGTGGGGGATAGAAGGGTCGAGAGGCCCCAAGCTCTTAAGCAAAGCGCCCAATCGCATCGACGAGAAGGGAAGCAGATGAAGTGAGAACAAATGAAGCTAGCCTTCAAGAGCTTATTCTACTCTTCATCAATCGCTTACTACCTCTAAGAAGCAAAGCTTCTCTTCTTTTACCTCACAGGTCGGTATGCCAGGTTCATGTTCAACTTGTGCATAATAACACTAGAGTTTATACCTAACATATCCGAGGCCAACCAAGCGAAGATGTTTGCTTTGGCATGGAGGAAGCTGATGATGGAGCTTGGGTTGCCTCATCTAGCTGCAAACCGATCTGAACAATCCGGTCCATGCCTTTATCAAAAAGTTGAATGGGAAGAACTTCATCAACCAATTCTCCTTATTGCTCGTTTAGCTCATCCCAAGCATCCAAGCCTTCAATTGGAAGTATCTCGATCAACTTCTTTCCTTGAAGTTTTGCACATATCACTACTGCTAATGCCTAATCATCCTGAACTTCTCTGACTCTATGCTTAGTGGAGAACTGCATTGAGAGATGATAGGTGATACCACGACTTGCATAATGTGCAAGCCAGGGCAATCTAAAATGGCATAATATGCCAAGAAAACTGTAACAACCCAGGACCTCACCCAAAATAGCTAGTCAGAAGGTATTTTTGAATTTTTTAGCCCTATATAAGTACCCAAGATCTCACAGGTGAATAACCGATGTGGGACTAAACACACACCTGCATGTATCCTCATATACTCCCTCCATTTAAGCCATGATGCCCTCATCAGGCTAGAGGTCCAAATGCACTCAAATCTAATCACAAGCACCATGATCGACCTATGGTCAGTCTCAATGAGCCTGTGCTATAGTATTTTCTAGTCCACATAGGCCATGGATCAGGTCTGCTCTGATATCATCTGTTACAAATTTAGGACCTCATCCAAAAAGGCTAGCTGAAAGATATTATTTAGGTTTCTCAAGCCAATATAAGTTTTCAAAATCTACCCAGTGAATAACCAATGTAGAACTAAACACACGTTCGCACGGATCCTTACATACTCTTCTAGTTTAAGTCCTGACGTCCTCATCAAACTAAGAATTTAAATCTATTCAAATCTAATTACAAGCACTAAGATCGGCTGTGGTTGGCCTCAATGGATTCGTGCTGTAGTGTCTCCTAGTCTACATAGGCCATGGGTTGGGTCCGCTCGGATACAATTTATAAAAATTCAGGATCTCATCCAGAAAGGCTAGCTGAAAGATGTTATTTGAGTTTCTTGATCCTGTATAAATATCCAAGATCTACCCAACGAATAATCGATGTAGGACTAAAAACACACCTACACGGATCCTCACAAGAACCTTCACCACCAAGAATTCAGCATAGTGGTCGTCTGCCATGGCTCCGAGCCAGTAGTGACCCAAAGCATAATTAACCCCTTAATAGGAATAGGCTCTCCAAAGAAGCCAATCAAAGGAGAATTAATTCTCCTCTGCTGATCTAATGGTAAGTTCATTCTACAAAAAAGCATCATAAAACAAGATGTTTGCCGAAGTTCTATTATCCACAATAATTCTTCTTGCATCATAATTAGCTACTATGAGAGATATTATAACTGCATCATTGTGGAGGGTCTGCACTCCCTCTAATTTGGATCTGAGAAGAAAATAATTTTCTTGGTTCTTTGTCTCTTCAGGACCATGTCTTCTGCTTGCATGGGCTGCCCGAGCATAGTTTTTTTGAGCTGATGAGCTCGTCCCTCCTATCATAGGTCCACCAGAGATTGTGTTGATCACTTTTGTTGTTGGTTGGTTATTGTTCTACTGCTTGGAGGTGCGCTGATGCCGACCAATGTTGTCTCAATCCTGTTGATCATTTACATAGCGATTGAGGTGCCCTCACTGGTTAAGGGCCTTGATCTCAACATTGAGCTATAGGTACTCCTCGATGTCATGCCCATGGTCTCAGTAGAATTTGCAATACTTCCACTAATCTTTTTTGCTTGACAGCACCTTCATCCTTTAGGTCACTTTATATATCCTCGGTCCTCAAACTCCATAAGGATCTTCACCCTTGGTGTGTTGAGTATGCCTCTCAAACTTTTGAGGTGGGCTTCTTGGTCAACAGGAGATTCCTTTATCTTGTTTGGGACTCCTCTTCGGCTCCTCCTTTTCTTCTCGGCTCCTTTTCTTCTTCTTTCTGGGCTTATCTCCATTTGAGTCTCGTCGAGCCACCATCATCTCCTCAGCACTGATGTACTTCTCGACTCGGATGAGAAGTTTCATAAAATATCTCGAAAACTTCTTATCCAATGAGAACAAAAACTGAGAAAGCCTTAGACCTCTCTTCATGGCAGTCATCGCAATCTAGTGGTTTAGGGAGTGAATCTCCAGGGTGATCACATTGAAGCAGTTGACATAGTCTCTGAGGGACTATATTTTTCTCTATTTAACAGTAGAAAGACTTTGTGAGCCTCTTCTCTATCTCTGAATGCTAATAAAATGGATAGCAAACTACTGGTCGAGCTGCTTGAAAGAGTGGATGGAGCTCGGCTGGAGACCGAAGTACCAGAGCCAAACTACCTTCCAGAATGTTGCTGGGAATACTCGGCATGACATAACGTTGCGCCCTGAAGCATCATGATAGCTTTGAAGCTCTCCAAGGGGTCTAGAGGATCTGAGGTACAGTCACAGGTCTCTAGCTGAGGCATTTTGAACCACTGTGGGAGAGGCTCCTCCATGATCTTCCATGAAAAGAAAGGCTCGATAGTAAACTCCATCTCAGCTTTAAACCCAAGATTTCTACCCTTATAGCCTTGATGCAGTTGTTCATCTTCTTAATCTTTCAATCAAGGTTGGCCTCCCTTCTGGAAACCCTTTCTCATCAGTGAAGGGAGGAGTGGCTCGAAGTTTAATCCTCTTATTAGAATGTGAGCTTAGAGAATGGCGCCTTCTATCTCATCTTAGATTCTATCTCATCCTAGACTCTGTGGATTAGAGTAATGGCTCTACTGCACCTGTCCCGGGCTCCAAAGATAGGAATGACAGCTCAATTTTTAACCTATTGTAGGTTGTTGACAATTCCTCTGAGGGCCTGCACTTGTTGGAAGCGCAAGTTAAACTGCTTGGCATTGATGACCCTCGGTGTTAGTTGAGAGCTCTTTGGAGGCTAAACTTCCTGTGGGCTTTGACGGGAGGCATCTGATTCCGAGTGTGCCTCTTGCTGAGTAGCAACATGTGCATCTTGAGTTCTTTTAGACTTCATTAAACATTTTTTTCAATTCCCAAAACAAGTTTAGACCCTTCCTCTAGTGCCAATGTGCTGCAGCTAAAATCCAAGCTAAAGGCAAACTCCAAACCGGTGAGGTTGGGCGAGCTCCAAGCTGATGAGGTCAGACAAGTTCTGAGTTGAAGAGATAAGCTGGAGAACAATTGTTGGTGGTTGAGCTTAGATGGAAGGGTTGACAGCAGTAGTCCGACTTGAAAATAGAAAAGGAAGTCCACTTGCCAGAATTTGTTCGATGGGGGATCCTTCTATGCCTAGTCAGGCAGGGTTTTGGGAGAATCAATGAAGATTTGAGAGAGTGGAAGAATGTAAGAGAGCTTGAAAAAGCATACTTGGAGGGCTCTTGGGCATTGTTAATGCCCGTTATCGAGTAAGGTGGAAGTGGGCCTAACTACTCGGTAACGGTCTACACATTGTGCATGTCGCTGATCTCAACCATGCGGATCATACAGTAACCATCCAATCATGTGGGACAAGTTATAACCACCCCACAACATGCCCTATAAATGGCAGGATCATAATCATGCTTTTGATGGTAAGTGCGTTTTGAATGGGAGACACAAGGCTCACTACCGTAGGTCATCTAGTCTGCTTAAGTCGGTATGATGGTTCAGATTGGTAGCTTGGCTGATGTCAAGGTCAGCAGCTCGGTCGACTGCTGTGGTCAGTAGCTTAGTCACACTACAAGAAACTTGGACATTAGCGACGCTTTTTTTGGCTATTAGCGACGCTTTTAAGCGTCGGTAGAAACCATCCCGACGTTTTCCAAAGCGTCGGTAAAGCATCGCCTATGCTACAGTAGAAAAAATATTTTCCGACGCTTTTAAAAGCGTCGCTAATTTCCGACGCTTTAAAGCGTCGCTCTTTACCGACGCTTTAAAGCGTCGCGAATTACCATTTGCTGTCTGTATCTTCTCCTCCATTCAGAAATACAAACAACCTCCCCGATCGGTACCTTCATTCTGTCCGTGCGGAGTGGTTGGGTTTGGCTATATAAACAGTTTTTTTTTTCAGATCCGCCGATGTGGGACTAAAATGAGGTGGTTTTTTGGATTCCGACGACGCTTTTAACGATGCTTTTAAGCGTCGTTATTTAATGATACTAAAAAGCGTCGTTAAAAGTGGCGTCAATTACATATTAACTTCGACAACGCTTTTAAGCGTCGTCATTAGCCGACGCTTTTAAAAAGCGTCGGCAAATGTTGACGGAGAAAATTTTTTGCCGACGCTTGGAATAAGCGTCAGCAAATAAGAGTCGGAAGTTTTCTTTTTTTATGTAGTGTCAGCTGCTTAAATTGGTAGCTCATTTGATGCGGAGGTCATCACCTCAATCGATTACCAAGCTCAGGCCGACAAATATATACTATATTAGTTGGTATGGCTTAAAACTTGATATTTATACCACATGGATTATTCTACAACCATATATATTAAGCCTAGAGGGTCCTTATCAATCATGAGCATATTGCTTCCGAATCTGATTTGGATTGGAAATTAGGATAATGCATCAATATATTAACATTTCTTAATAGGAAGTGGAAACAACACAAAGCCATTTGATCTAAAAACTAGATCACAAAATATAAATTATGGTACATAATATGCTTGAATATAAGTTTTTATCTTGATTTTGAAGGTGAGTAGTGGGATCAACTATTTTCTTTCTTAGTTCTATATACAATTTTATATGAGAGTATGTCATCTGACTTGAAGCTTCTCGCTTTCATGACCATATTAGGTTACATATTTCGACTGTTTTGACCAGATTAGATTACATATTATACTATTTTAGTCTGTTTTGACCAGATTAGATTGCATGCTTTGACTGTTTTTGTCGGAACATCTCAGACTGGAAAAAACAATCTCCATTTACATGAACTGCCTTGTGCCACCAGACATAAACTTGCATGCAGCATTCTGAGAAATGGTGCATCTAACCTTAGGGCACCCTCCATGAGATTCAAAGCATCTACATATATTCCCATGAAAAAGAGACAAGAGAGGATACCAAACTAAACTACTATTAGATCAGTTACTAGTTTTCATTTTGGATCTAGAACTTCTTTTTTTACTTTTTTTTCCTTTTTATTCTTTTTTCCCCCCTCTTTTTCTTTGGGCTTTGTTTATAATGAGCTGATCTCTTTCTTGGGCCAGACCTCAGGCTAACACTAGGCCACAAAGGAATTTGCGGTTTGGATTATCTGCCAACCTGTGGTCAAAATGAATCTTATTCCCCTACATGGCATATCTCTCTGGTAGGGAGAGAAGCATAACATCTTGATGATTTCAAAACTGGTTTGATCGAAAAAATGAAGTATGAAACTCATGCAAAATAAAATTTTTTATTGGCAACTTGGCACCTCATCAGCCGTTGACGCTGCCTAAGGAATGGATCCCATATGCCAGTGTATCCCATCAACTTAGTGGTTGCAGTCCTGTGATGCATGCGGCAGGAACTGCATATATATGCACAAATCGAAGAAATGCCTTCATTGTGGTCTTTAATTCCAGTATAATCTGAATCAAGCCGAGAACAACAGAGAGTGAGAGAGAGGAGAGAGAGGCAATGTTGGGAAGCTGTTGTTGGGGGGGTAAATGGACAGGGTTGGCCCAAAGGCTGATCTAAACGTAAACAATGTTTTATGACGGGCCGAGCCAGGGTTGGATGAATGTTTTACACGACGTTGGCTTTTAGCCGTCTCTTTTTGATTTTTTTCTTTCTTTTTCTTTTTGTGCCGAGTTCCCTTCTTCGTGGCTGTGTCGTCCATCTGAACATTCATCCACGTAGAACGGATGTATCGCCTTCGGCTGCAATCGTGTACGTGTATTCGCTGTACCGTAACTCTCCTTTCGCTTCAACTACCGATACCTCCTTATCGATACATGCTTATTTGCCAATATACAAAATTGGAATGATCTGAGTTTCACAAAAAAATGTCTAAACCAACCATTTCCCATCAGCTTGTTAGTAGTTTTGGTTTTAAATATGAAAGTGATAACAGACAAGTGATAATATGTTTGGAAGGTGAAAGAACATAAGGACCCAAGAAATCAACAAACTTCTAACGAAGGAACGCTCATCAAGCCTCTTATACAGTTTCAATCATATATAGAGAAAAGAGAAATGGATCACATATTTCATTTCTGTTATCAAACTTTAAAAACAAAACACGCAAACCTTAATTATAAGACATCAAACTTAAGCACCAGATATAACATATATACCACATCTAAATCCAAGATAATGATCACAAAGATCTAGAACAGACCAATCAGGGAGGGCACAGCATCATAAGATACTCTTAGGTTAAAGGAAAAGTTCATCCTGACCAACCAAGAAGAACAAGGACAGCGCGAGAGCCACCAACGTGGCAGGCCTGACCATGCCTGCGGGTCGAGGAAGCATCACTGAGAGCAGAACCAACCCCGACCCCAGCACTAACAGCATGTACAACAAGAAGAGGTGCATAGCGGAGACGAGCCCGTGCTCCACGGAAGAAGTCCAGAGGATGCCGCTCGCCGAGAAAACCATTGTAATTGTTATCAATATATCATATAAATAAACAATAAATCTATTCATTCAATTAATAGAAAATCTTAAAGGGAATAATATACATGCATATTATTCGACATCCAAATAATTCTATTTCAATGCAAAATAGATCTATTCTAGCACAAAATAAATCTATGCATTTAATAAATTTATATCATAAAATTTCAAATCCTACAAATCTACTAATATTAAATTAAAAACAAAAGTAGAAGAAAGTAGCCTGATTGAAGATAGGTCGAAGGGCGTAGACGCTGTCCCAAAGAAGTATTTGCCCCCACGTACGGATCTCCCGGCAATCCTTCTCGGAGATACGACGACCCTACAACTTCTTCTTCGGCACGTCTCGGAAGAAGTCAAAGCGAACCCGATCGGACTTGCAGATCCAGCAAAGAACGGAATGAAAAGAACTAAATAAACTGAATAAAAATGTAAAAATAAAATTTGGAAGTGGCTAAGAGGGAGAAGAATTTTTTCAGAATTTTTCCACTATTTTTCTCAAATTTTTCATATTCCCAAAGAGATGAAATCAAGGGGTTTAAATAGGGGTTTTTACAGGGGCAATTTGGTCTTTTGCGGACGCGTTTTCAAACGCGTCCGTTTTCAAATGCAGTAACGCCCGCTGGCGTTACCTTTTTCTCAAACGCGCACGCGGCCAAATTTCGGGCCGCATGCGCATTTAAATTTTTCCTAACAATCCCCCACAAAAATTTAAATAATTTTAAAATCAAAATAAAATGCTGGATATCTTATATTATGTAATAGGTGTAGGTACCTTTCGGTTTGAACCTTCACTTAGTGACAATTGAATACATCTGTGGAGCCAAGGTGGTCTTAACCTTGAACCTCGGTCCATAGCTCAGATTAAATCAACAACACACATAATATAGCCCGATCTGGGTTCTAAGCGGGTTGCGCTATTATGGCCATGCGCAGGTATCTATCATGTGCTTTTTAGGGAATCGCCCATTTTCCATAATCGCGGCCTCACGATTGCACATATAGGTGAGTCCTAATAAGGAAGCAAGCAAGAAAGCTCCTGCCTCTTGGGTCTCGGACTCATTAAGAGTTATACAAACGAACTCATCCTACCGCTTGCTTTTATGAGCACTAGCGCCATAAGGATGAGGAAAATAAGAAATAGTGCTCCTCTTAGTCACACTCCGATTTATTTCTACCCATTGAACCTTTTAAGGCTGGGTTCCCACCGTGGTGATCTATCTTTATGGGCTAAGCCCCATCCTCCTCGACGACTCTAGAACCACTGTTCTGGATAAACCTTTTGTAAGCTGATCAGCCAAATTATTTTCTGATTTTACAAAATTCAAGGCAATAATATTATTTTTCAATTTATATCTTAATGATTTATGACGTACTTTTAAGTGCCTGTTCATTTTTACATTGGCATTTTCTTGGCTGCACTTATCTATTGCAGATTTACAGTCACAATGTAAGGAGACAGGTGGTAAATGTGACTCATCTACAGGAAGGTCTATAAGTAGATCTCTAAGCCACTCAGCCTCAATGCTTGTGGTGTCTAAAGCTATCAGTTCAGACTCCATGGTACTCCTAGATATCAAGGTTTGTTTGGTGGATTTCCAAGATACAACAGCACCTCCTAGGAGAAAGACATATCCTGTGGTGGATTTAACATCTAAGGTATCGCTGATCCAGTTGGCATCACTATAACCTTCTAGAACAGCAGGAAACCCACTAAAGTGCAAACTATAGGACTTGGTACCCTTAAGATACCTAAGGATCCTTTCTAATGCTGTCCAATGATCTCTATTTGGATTAACAGTATATCTATTAAGTCTATTTACAGCATAGTCTGGCCTAGTGTAGTTAGTTAGAAATCCTAGTGAGCCTATGATTTGAACATATAGGCTTTGAAGGACAGGAGTTCCTAAGTTCTTCTTAAGATGAGTAGAGGGATCAAATGGAGTAGAGACAGGCTGACAATCGGAATAATTAAATTTATTGAGTATCTTATCAACATAATGACTTTGGGATAACTCAATACTATTTGCACTTCTAATTATTTTGGTATTTAAAATTAAGTCAGCTTGTCCCAAGTCTTTCATATCAAACTTATGACTTAAAAATTGTTTTACTTCATCAATTATCTGAAGATCTGTCCCAAAGATCAGTATATCATCCACATAGAGGCACAAGATCACAAATTTGTGTCCAACTCTCTTGTGGTATACACATTCGTCTGTACTATTGATTTCAAATCCAAATGTCAGTATGGTTTCATCAAATTTTAAGTGCCATTGCTTGGGTGCTTGTTTAAGACCATAAAGAGATCTGACTAGTCTGCAAACTTTATTTTCTTGGCCAGAGGTTTTAAATCCCTCTGGTTGGTCCATATAAATTTCTTCATTTAAGTCTCCATTTAGAAAAGCTGTCTTAACATCCATCTGATGAATCACTAATCTATGAATGGAGGCTAATGCTATAAGGACCCTAATAGTAGTAATCCTAGCTACAGGTGCATAAACATCAAAAAAATCTACCCCAGGTCTCTGAGTAAAACCCTTGGCAACTAATCTAGCCTTAAATTTATCTACAGAGCCATCAGGCCTAAGTTTCTTCTTAAAGATCCATTTGCACCCTATAGTTTTACAACCAGGAGGAAGATCAGTCAATTCCCAAGTATGATTTTGGATAATTGATTGCATCTCATTGTCCACAGCTTCTCTCCAAAAAGGTGAATCTAAGGATTTCATTGCATCCTCAAAGGTAGTTGGAGAGTCTTCTACAAGAAAAGTATAGAAGTCATCTCCAAATGTTTTCTCTACCCTGGATCTCTTACTCCTCCTAGGTTCAGTTTCTACTTCTATTTCTCTTGTCCTTATTCTACTAGAGCTACTAGCTATACCGCTATCTACTCTAGTCCGAAGTGGAAAGGTGTCTTCAAAATATGTTGCATCTCTGGCTTCTATGATGGTGTTATTACTAATATCACTTACTTCTGAATTTATCACTAGAAATCTATTGGCATTACTATTGGCTGCATAACCTATGAATATGGCATCCACCGTTTTAGGCCCTATTTTTTTTCTCTTAAAATCAGGTATTTTAACTTTTGCCAAGCACCCCCACACTTTCAAATAGCTAAGATTCGGTTTTCTATGTTTCCAAACTTCATATGGGGTTAGATCATTATTTTTATAGGGAATCCTATTAAGGATATAACAGGCTGAAACTAAAGCTTCCCCCCACAAATTCTCTGGTACTCCTGAGCTTATAAGCATGGAGTTCACCATATCCATTAGAGTTCTATTCTTCCTTTCTGCTACTCCATTTGATTGGGGAGAATATGGAGCAGTCACTTCATGAATGATTCCATGATCTTCACAAAATTGAGTTATCTCATTAGATGTATATTCACCTCCCCGATCTGATCTAAGGATTTTAATTTTCTTTTCCTGTTGGTTCTCAGCTTCGATTTTAAAAATTTTAAATTTGCTGAGGACCTCATCCTTGGTTTTAATTAGGTAGATGTAACAGAACTTGGATAGATCATCTATGAATGTCACAAAGTATCTGTTACCTCCCCTAGAAGTTCTACCAGAGTCACAAACATCACTATGGATCAACTCTAATAGATCTGAATCCCTATTAACGGATTTAAAAGGCTTCCTTGGAAGTTTGGCTTCTACACAAATTTGACAATTCTCATGATTCTTGAGATCACTTTTTGGTATTAGATTTAGGTTCATAAGTTGCTTAATTGAATTATAATTTATATGACCTAATCTACCATGCCAAATAGAAGGGGGTTCTATATTCATAATCAAAGGATTTTCATTTATTGAAAGAGCTATTACATTCAACTTGAACAATCCTTCACTAAGGAATCCTTTTCCAATAAACATTACACCATGAGAAATTATAACCTTATTGGACTCAAAAACAAGACGAAAGCCTTGCTGGACAAGCAAGGAACCACTAATGAGATTTCTCCTAACAACTGGAACATGTTGGACGCCGTGCAGGGACAGGACTTTTCCAGATGTAAGCTTTAAGTCCACACATCCTACTCCAAACACACGCGCCTCCGAGCTGTTTGCCATGATCACAGTTCCTCCACTTGAGATCTGGTAAGAAGAAAACCAGGAGCGATCCGAACAAATATGAATACCAGCTCCGGTATCAATCCACCAATCAAGTGCTTGTAAAGTCATGTTAACTTCAGGAGTGAAGGAAACAGACCTGAAAGCTGTCTCAGAGGAGCCAGAGCCGGAAGTCACCATGTTGACTTGAGCACTGGATGTGTGTGGACCCTTCTTCTTAGATTGAAGAGGTGCAGTCTTCTTATAGAAGCACTAGGGAGACAAATGGTTGGTCCGACCACAGACATAACAGAAACGAGCACCACCTTCCTCTTTCTTCTTCTTCTGCTCCTGGGATTGAATAGGCTTCCCATTGTAGTGGTGGTTAGGGTTTCTAGGGTTGTAGGGTTTCTTCTTGAAATTCTTACGGAAGGGTCGGTTCTGATTTTTCTTAGGAGGAGCCTCTACATTATATGCATTATTCTTGGGTCCAGTAGAGGTATTATTTCTGAGCCTATGTTGCTCTTCAATCCTAATGGAGTTCAAGACTTGGGTTAGGGTGAGAACTCCTTGGGTATGGCTCAGGGTCTTAGCAAAATCAGACCAAGAAGTAGGTAGTTTATCTATCAGACAGGCTACCTGGAATGATTCATCCAAATTGGTTCCATTAGCCCTAAGCAGGTGGATCAGGGTTTCAAAATCATGGATCTGGTCATTCATAGGCTTTGAGTCCACCATCCTAAAATTATTGAAGTCGGAGGCCTTGAACCTCTTTACCCCAGCATCATCAAGACCATATTTGCTATTTAGGGTGTCCCAGAGTTCTTTAGCACTCTTGGCTATATAATAGATATCATACAGCCTCTCAGAAAGAGCACCTAGGATTCTATGGATACAATGATAATCTATCTCATCAGGTGTCTTAGAGGGTGTGCTAGTGGAGGCAGAATGTTCAGTGTTGGAAGAGGTAGTTGGGTTGGACCCGTTATCAACTTCGGTCGTACTTTCACCTATGGCTGAGATTAACCCTAATGTGGTGAGCCAGAACCGCATTTGGTTCTGCCACCTCCTAAAGTTATGGCCATCAAATTTTTCAGGTTTGGCACTAAGGTGGTCAGTAGTGTTTGAGGCCATAGGATCAGAGTTACAGAATAGAAACAGTAACCTGATTGAAGGCAAAAAATCTATGTCAAAAGATTGCACTAATATTTATATTGAACTTTGGATGTCTAATTGATATATCCAAAAAACTAATAGCCAGATCAGCTCCAGATCGGTGGTGGAGCACTAGGCTCACTTAAGTACCAGCCTTTCTTAGGCACGTATGCCTTTTTGACAAGCTTTTCTTAGACACTATTAGTTAGTGGATATAACCACTAGAAATCACACAAATTCAATATTTAAAATAACCTAAATGCAAATTTAAATGGATTAACTAATTTTTGAATTTTTTCGTTTGATCTTTCCGAATTAGTAACAATTGATTACTAAATTTAATTCTAGCAAAACAATTATTGTAATTGAAATCTAATTTATCAATTCAATAAATTATATATATTAGAATTGATTTATTTTCTTATTAGAATAATTAATTACTAATTTTGTAGCAAATTAATTATTGTAATTAAGATGTCAATTCAATGAATTAAAAGATTTATTTCTTTATTAGAATAATTGATTGAGATCTAATAAGTCAATTCAATGAATTATAAGATTTATTCCTTTATTAAAATAATTGATTGAGATCTAATAAGTCAATTCAATAGATTAATTATTATGTATCAACCAATTTCCGAATTTTCCGTTTGAATGGGATCTGGAAATTACTCCTTGAGGAGTCCAAATGGAGGTATAATAAACCTCTTGGAGGTTAACCAAATTATTACCTCTTTAGAATAATTTATTATTAATGATGTGCTAGCAAAGATAATTATTGCAATTAAAATCTAATATACCACAATTGTAATAAAGAATTTAATGAATTATATATTACTAACAAAAAATAAAAACAAATACTTCTTTGGATTGTTATCAATATATCATATAAATAAACAATAAATCTATTCATTCAATTAATGGAAAATCTTAAAGGGAATAATATACATGCATATTATTCGACATCCAAATAATTCTATTTCAATGCAAAATAGATCTATTCTAGCACAAAATAAATCTATGCATTTAATAAATTTATATCATAAAATTTCAAATCCTACAAATCTACTAATATTAAATTAAAAACAAAAGTAGAAGAAAGTAGCCTGATTGAAGATAGGTCGAAGCGCGTAGACACTGTCCCAAAGAAGTATTTGCCCCCACGTACGGGTCTCCCGGCAATCCTTCTCGGAGATACGACGACCCTACAACTTCTTCTTCGGCACGTCTCGGAAGAAGTCAAAGCGAACCCGATCGGACTTGCAGATCCAGCAAAGAACGGAATGAAAAGAACTAAATAAACTGAATAAAAATGTAAAAATAAAATTTGGAAGTGGCTAAGAGGGAGAAGAATTTTTTCAGAATTTTTCCACTATTTTTCTCAAATTTTTCATATTTCCAAAGAGATGAAATCAAAGGAGTTTAAATAGGAGTTTTTACAGGGACAATTTGGTCTTTTGCGGACGCGTTTTCAAACGCCGCCGTTTTCAAATGCGTAACGCCCGCTGGCGTTACCTTTTTCTCAAACGCGCACGCGGCCAAATTTCGGGCCGCATGCGCATTTAAATTTTTCCTAACAGTAATGAACCCAAGCTTGGCCCAAAACTTCTGGAATTGATCCAGCTCTCGACGGCCGTCGAGATCGCCAGCGTTTCCGATCTCCACAACATCCATTTTGCTCGTCTGCGTTGTAATATTAGGGGTGAGATATTGTGAAGAAAGGGGAAGGGGCTTGCATGGCTTGATAAACGCGAGTTGTGGGAAAAGGGTAGGAAGCTTCCAGGAAGTTTCACCGTATAATCTCACGCAAGCATGACGCCACCATCCTCTCTCTCTCTCTCTCTCTCCTCTCTTCCTCTCCTTTCTTGTTTATGGACTCATATGGACTCGTTTGGTGAAGAGGTGGGAGGTGGGAAATATGGTCAACAGAGGGGGGTCCCCAAGAAAAGAGAAATGGAAATCCTGCCTTTCTCCTGTCTCTCTCAAGGAAGGCTAGAATACCTCTCTTCTAACTCTATAGGTAATTGCGCCACGTAGCGACCCCTTAACTTCTCTCTTGGTTGACTAGAGTGCGTCCCGGAAACCATGGGTTAATTGTGAGACCCAGATCCTAAGATCGGTCGCTGAGCTGTCTTGTGTTATACAGCAAGCAGTCTGATGTGATTGTGTGGCAGTTTATGATTATTAGAATATGAGAAAAGAGTTAACACGTTATTAAAGGAGCATGCTTGCTGTTTAGGATAAGGTAGCTGATGATGAATGGGGAAAGGTGGGCGAGGACGGGCGTTGGACGCGAGGACGGGCGTTGGACGCGAGATATCGTAGTGGGGAGGGGAAGAGTGGAATAAAATATTTTTTCTATATGAAGGGAAGTAGCACGGGCCCAGCTGGGCGTCTGTAGACATGCTGACATTTGGTGGAATAATTTTAAAGAATTAAACATGTCGGATCCGTCCGATTTTATAAACAAAGCTATTAAAGGAGGCTCCTCCTCGAGAACATGCGAGGTGGCCCAGTAATATTCATATCTTAAAGAAATATGCAGCGAATTGTCTGTTTTACCATATTTTTTCTAATATTCATCTTAAAAATAAATTCAAAAAAACTCATCAGTTTTATAATTAAAAAAATTTAAAAAAAATACGATATATACTATATGGCCAAGTAATACACATCAAGCAAATTAGTTGTTTAACAAATCAATATACACGTACATTTAGATAAATTGATATATAGTTTCTAAAATATGGTGTCCACTAGTACATAGTATATGGTTAGTGATGCACATTGAGCAAATTAGTCATCTAACAATTCAATACAGACCTCCAAGTAAATTGATACAGAAATTCTAAAATATCATATTCACCAATATACATTACATAGTCAGTGATACATACTCGTTGATTTCTTGAAATATACTACCAGCTTATTTAATACATACTTAGCAGTGATCTAATATATACCTTAAAGTAAACTAATACATAGTTTCCAAAATATGTTTTTTATCAGTACACACTATATAGCTAGATGATATGTGCCAAGCAAATTAATTATCTTGCAAGTCAGTACACACATCTAGATAAATCGATACATAGTTTTCAGAATATAGTGTTCATCGATACCAATATTCAGTGTTTTAGCTTTATTTAACATAAAAATTTATATATATATATATATATCATTTCTTAGATTTCATAAACTCTTAGACGTAAAGATCCTAGAAAAAAGAGAGAAATTTGGAGGAGGAGAAAGAAACTCGGAAGGAGAAGAAAGACCTCTCGGATGGGATAGATGGCTTGATAAGAAAGAAAATGGATGGAGAGGTTGCACCACAACAAAAAAGGTTTTTGTCGACTCTATATTGCCAACGCTAGACAAAAGCATCGGCAATTTTTTTCTTACGACAGTAACTGCCGACACTTCTAAAAAGTGTCGGTAAAAAATGTTTCGCCAACGCTTTTATTAGCGTCGGCGTGTTGGGTCCATTATCGACGCTTATAAGCGTCGGGATATTTAATCACTGTAACAACCCAGGACCTCATCCAAAATGGCTAGCCGGAAGGTATTATTTGGGTTCCTTGATCCTGTATAAGTACCCAAGATCTACCCATTGAATAACCGATGTGGGACTAAACACACGCCCGCACGGGTCCTCACATACTCCCCCCATTCAAGCTCTGACGTCCTCGTCAGGCTAAGGGTTCAAATCTATTCAAATCTAATCACAAACACATGATTGGCCCATGGTCAGCCCCAATGGATCCGTGCTGCAGTGTCCCCTAGTCCACATAGGTTATGGGCCGGGTCCGCTCTGATACCATTTGTAACAACTCAGGACCTCACCCAAAATGGCTAGCCGGAAGTTATTATTTGGATTCCTTGATCTTGTATAAGTACCCAAGATCTACCTAGCGAATAACCGATGTGGGACTAAACACACGCCCGCACGGGTTCTCACATACTCCCCCCGTTCAAGCCCTCATGTCCTCGTCAGGCTAAGGGTTCAAATCCAGGGCTTGATCGCACGGAATTGGGGAGTGCGTTAGATTTTTCGACGATTTCTTCGATTATTGACATTTTAGTTAGATTAGTTTGGACATTTGAATTATCTTGTCGAATGTTATTTTGAAATTTTGTAAGACTACTTTTGAACAACTTAAATAATTATGTCAGTTTTGAACATCTGTATTTGCTTTGATATGATCCGATGCCTTGCACGCCTGTGCGGCCCGCCGTGCGGGCGTGCGGCGTCTGCCGTGCCTCGGGCTCGGGGCGCGACGCTAATAAGCATCGGCATAACGGAGAAATGCGATGACGCTTATAAGCGTCGTCGGACTTCATTCCTCCCACAACAAAACTTGATCGACCCTCTCCCTCTGCAATCCTAAATCCCGAGCTAGCTCACGCCGACCGACTCCCTCCCTTCTCAACCCTTTTCACCGATCTTAGCCATTCCCCTCCGCCGAGCGACCCCAAATCGCATTCCTCCGCCGCATCTCCTTCCCCTCCTCCCCTCTCCGTGGACATCTTTCTCCTCCTCCGCCGTAGAGCACTCACGCGGCGTTTGAAGTTTGGAGCCGGCAAGGACAGGGACAAAGCCAGGTTTGGGATCTTCTTCTCTTGCTTCGATCTTTAAATTCTGGATGCACTTCCACGTACAAAATTAATACCGGTTGGAATTATTCCACTGCCGGAATTTGTTGCATGCTATACTGTCATCAAACCTATTTTCGTACCCTACCATGGCTTTGAGACCTGTCATCAAACCCTTCCTCCTTGTGTGGCTTGGCCTACGTCCAACATACATGGCGCCCGTGATCTGAGAGGGTTAGGTATGGTTCATGCAGTATCTCGATAGTTTCCACCTACACTACACACTGTGCTTAATTTCAAGCACGGCGTCAAGCTTCAAGTCATGAAGAGATCCACTTCGTAGCATCTGGATTTGTGGTTGGTTGTTTGTTGCTCGATTCTGGGATCATAGACTGTGCACTTTGTGCAACTTGTTCAGTATTATTGTTCTTAAACCTATAATCAATGTAATCATCAGTAGGCTTTTGTTGATTTGTAGGAGTGTCTATACTCAAATCAAAATACATCTTAGACATAATAATTTGTCTGGGAGGAGTCGAGAGATATAGTTGTATGTATTCATTAATAATTTGTGCAATAATTTTTCATGTATTTCAATTTTTCAAAAATTAATTTGATTGTTTTTGAGAGATATAGGACAGAGCTACATCCCTTATTTCAGAGCGTATCGGAGAGTCATATTCAATCGACAACACCAGAGGTATCGAAGCTCAGGTATTTACCGAATTGATGGGCTCGAAGCGTTATGGTCGAGTGATGGGTTATGGCGTTAGAGTTACCCCCACTCAGTTGTCTGCAGTGGGTAGATATACTCAAGATGCTAGACAGAGTAGTAGCACTGCAGAGGTTAATGATCTGAAGGCAGAGATACAAGAGTTGAAGCAGAGCCACCAGACAGAGATATAATCTTTGAGGGCTCAGATTAATCAGATTACATCTTTGTTGCATCAGTTTGTCCCTCCTCAGGTAAATTACTATATCTACTTGAACATTTTACATAAGTGTCATATTTTTTTTAAAGAGCTTAATAATTTTCGTATTTTTAACTTCTTAAGTTTTTTTTATTACAGGTTCCTGATACTTCATCTGCACGTAGAGATGGTGATGCCATCGACCCCTGAAGCTTTCATTTTGGAGTTTTATATGTATTTTTTTAATGCTTTTCGAAGTACATTGTAAACGTAAATTGACAGTATGAATGTAATTTGACAATATGAATGTTTAGATAAATATGTTTGATTGTGTCATGTGTATATCTCGTTTAGTGTGTATGCCTTTGATTTTGTAAACAGAGTTTAAAAATTTTTATAAAAAAATAATATGCTAACGACGCTTTAAAGCATCATTAAAATCACGAACAGATATCAATTAACGACGCTTTAAAGCGTCGGTACATTTGAATTAACGATGCTTTAAAGTGTCACTAAAGTGAACATTTACCGACGCTAAAAACGTCGCTAATTCCCGATGCTAAAAAGCGTCGCTAATTTCCGACGCTTTTGGAAGCGTCGAAAAATATTTTGTCCACTGTAGCATAGGCGACGCTTTACCAATGCTTAGGAAAGCATCGGGATGGTTTTTACTGACGCTTAAAAGCGTCGCTAAAGGCCAAAAAAAGCGTCACTAATGCCCAATATTCTTGTAGTATTGGATGAGAGAAAAAAAGAATGTTGATGGTCTCTCTTCGTGGACGATCTCTCTTGGCATGTGTAATTTTTTTTTTATTTCTTTTAAAATTAAAGGATTGATAGACTCTATTAGTAGGAGTCATGTTTTTATTTGAGTTTTAAGTTTCTCTTTAAGATGGTCATTCGAGGAAACATGGCAAAATAAGAGTCCAGCCCTATATGATATTTTATAATGCATGTCTCATATGACTTTTGTTTCCTCCTCAAGCTCTCGACTTATGGTAAATCTCACTATAAGGGTTGGGGAGAGGCCCTATATGTAATGCCTGATATATCATCATTGGCTCGTTTGAAGGTTGGAGGTCAAACTACTAACTTTATTTTTTTTGAGATGTCTTACATGCATATTATTTTAAGTCTTTTAAGTGCTAGCGATATTAAGAGTGTTGTATTGGAATTTCTTCTCATTTTCATACTTTTCAAATATTAATAAGTTGTCACGCTCTTAATCCAAGATCGTGAGCCAAGGGTCGCAACAATCGCCGCATACTTATAGAAAACTCTCTCTACAAGCATGTAAGATATCTCATCATGATATCATAAACAAACAAGAGAATATTTTTTTTAAAAAAAAATAATGTTCAAACTTTAATTTATATAACTAGAATAAAATTTTAATATTCCAAAGAACCAACAATATTCAAAAGATCTTACATCAAACTCTAGTCAAATCTTAGTCTAAATTCAAAGACATCACATTTTGCCTCAAGTTATTCTTTCAATCATAACCGTGTGCCATCTTAGCTCTCAGAATCTATAAAAATAGTAAGATATGGAATAATGAGCTAGACAGCATGGTAAGCAATGAATAATTTAACTAAATTAATCAGACAATAAATTAAATAAGTATTTATAAAAAAATAAGCATACGGAATTTATTAGTTCAAAAATCAAATCCCAATATGTAGCATTATCAAAATATTTTGCATGTCAAATTCAATATTGTCAAAATTGACTTTTGTTTATAAATTTTAAATTCTTTTAAAGCATCAAATTTATCTCGTCAACCATGAGTTATGAGGATGATAGTGTTATTTTGATGATTAATACAACCATTGAGAAAATATCTAATTAAACACTACAAGTTAACATGATACATCATTACTGAGTTTGACACTCTCGATACATTAGAAGAATGAGATCAAGATGTCTTTCAATGATTAATAATGAGATAAAATTTATGATAGAAAAGGGATAGTAAATTCTAAATTCTAATTCAGCAAAGTTTCAAGTGAAACGTACTCTTAAGGGCACAATAATAATTTTCATTGTTAAGAGTATGTAGCACTACCATGGCATACATTCAAAATTGCTTGAAGTATATTTCATTGATTGTATGGATGAGTCTAACCTTAAGATGCAGCAAAGTGTGGAATGAGTCGACCCCAACAAAGGTGGAGTCGACCCTGGCACATCATGTAACTATCAGGCACACCTCTGCGAAAATGGCACGGATGAACAGTAGTGGAGTCGACCCCAAGTATGCTTGAGTCAACCCCAGCTTCAAGCCTCAAAAAAACAAGTCTCTGAAATTTACTGAGAGGGCCGACCCCAACTTTTCTTGAGCCGACCCCAGGAATGCTTGAGTCGACCCCAATGGAGTCGACCCCAACTGAACATGAGTCGACCCCAAGGCTATGTCGTTCAAAACTGTGTCTCTGGAATCCCTGAGAGGGTCGACCCCAATGGAACTTGAGTCGACCCCACTGTAGCTTGAGTCGACCCCAAAAAGAGTTGAGTCGACCCTAGTGAAAAACAGCTGAAATACAAGGTTCTGTGATCCCTGAGAGGGTCGACCCCACTGTAGCAAGAGTCGACCCCAGTGAAAGTTGGGTCGACCCTACTGAAAGTTGAGTCGACCCTAAGTCTGATGAACAGTGACGACCCCAGCATGGGCAGAAGCATAACGGCTAGTTCTACAGAAGTACTTTTTGACCTTCCAACGGCTAGTAACGGATAGTTTTTCAAATCTAACCAATGGGGAGTAACCTAAACATGTGGAAAAGTATTTATAATGACACTATTCATCAGAGCAAAACATCCTTTTACAAAATATCAAAGCTTACCCAAGAAAGACAAAAGCCCTAATTTTCTTCATCGAGGTGCTTCATTCAAGAGTCAAAAGAAAGTGGTTGAGCAGATCAAAAAGAGGCATTAAGAGCTCCACCAACCCTTGAAGAGTGAAGCATTCCTTGACAAAGAAGAGAAGAACTATATCAAAGCGATAACTATATTCTAACTCTTCTTTGTAGCTTACATTTGTTATATCTGCTCATCTAGGAGTTTCAACCTTCTTCTTCTTCTTAAAATCTTGTAAAGGTTTGTTGGTGAGTCCGTAAAACTAACGGTGTAGGTTTGTTGGCGAACCCGTAAAACCAACGGTGAAGGTTTGTTGGTGAGCCCATAAAACCAACATAGGTTTTTGGTGATCCGGGAAAACCAAGTGTAAAGATTTTTGGATTGTGAGCCCGAAAACAATCCAACTGTAATCCGCGAGATTATAGTGAATTTCCAAGGGGTCGCTTGGGGAGTGGACGTAGGTGCATAGGAGAGCACCGAACCACTATACTTGTTGTTTGTATTGTGAATTGTTTTAAATCACTTACTCATCAATTAACATAATGAAGAAATCGAAAATTAACAAAAATCAATTCACCTCCCCCCCTCTTGGCTTGTCACCTTAGGCAACAAGTGGTATCAGAGCAAGGTGCTCTCATAGTATTTGTTGATCTTACGATCAAGAGTCAAAGATCATGACAACCCAAGTAGGATGTTCTATTAGCAAGGGACAATCCACAAATAGACCACCCTTGTTTAATGGCACTAATTATACTTATTGGAAAGCTAGAATGAGGATATTCATTCAAGCACTAGATTATGACATGTGGAACATCGTAACTAGGGGGCCACACACACCCACAGTTAGTATAGAGGGCACAATCATTCCTAAGCCTGAATGTGATTGGAATGAGAGTGATAGAAGACTTGCACAATTAAATGCTAAAGCAATTAATGTACTTTACTGCTCACTAGATATAAGTGAATTTAATAGAATATCCACATGCATCTCCGCTAAAAAATTTGGGATAAACTAGAGGTCACACATGAAGAAACTAATCAAGTCAAAGAGTCAAAAATAAATATATTAGTACATAAGTATGAATTGTTTAAAATGGAATCCACTGAGTCCATAACTGAAATGTTCACTCGATTCACTGAAATCATAAATGGACTAAAGAGTTTGGAAAAGTCTTATGCTAACTCTGAACTAGTGCGAAAAATTCTCAGGTCTCTACCAAAAGTTTGGGAGGCCAAAGTAACTGCAATATAAGAAGCAAAGCATCTCAATACACTGCAATTAGAAGAACTTCTAGGATCACTCATGACCTATGAGCTGACTATGAAACAAAACTCAGAAGAGGAGGTTAAGAAAAGGAAGACCATTGCCTTGAAATCCACAGCTCCAAAGCAGAAAACTGCATCAGAGGAGTCCGATGATGAGGAGGAATATGATGAAGAAGGAATGGCAATGCTTGCAAGAAAATTCAGAAAATTCATGAAAGGTAAAAAGAAATTTCATAAAAGAAAACCTTTCGTAAGAGGTAGCTCAAGCCGGGAAAAAAGGAAAAGAAAAGGAAAAGAAAAAAGAAGTGCCAATATAATATGAGTGTAACAAGCCCGGGCACTTCAAGATAGATTGTCCCGGAATTGAAATGGATGGCAAGGAAACTTAAAAAGAGGAACCTCATGGCTGAATGGAGTGAAAGCGAAGAGTCAAGTTTGGAAGAGGAAGATCAATAAGAGACGGCTCAAATCTGCTACATGACCAATGACGATGAGGTAGATTCTGAACTTGAATGTGATTTTTCGGTAGAGAGTTACATGATGCATTTTTAGAACTGATGAAAGAACACAAGAAGCTAATTCATAAAAATAAAGTTCTAAAAGATGAAAATCAATCTCTTATCAAAGATAAGCTAAAACTATCTAATAACTATGAAACATTAAGTAGGAGGTTCACAACCAAGAATCTAATTGCTGAAAATATCAAGCTAAAAGAAGATGCAGAAAAATACAAATCCTTAGTGGACAAGTTTGCACTTAGTTCAACTAAATTAAATATGATTCTTGATAGTCAAAAAGCGGTATATGATAAGGCTGATTTGGGATATAAAATAAATAGGAAGCAAAAATACTTAAAGAACATATTTGTGAAAGCCAAAACTGAAAATATAACTTGTCATTGCTGCAATAAAGTAGGACACAAAGCATATGAATGTAATCTTAGAAAGCCTAGCTATAACAAATTGAGTGATAAAAGTAAGCTAAAGTCCAAAAAAATTTGGGTTCCAAAAGGAACATCAAGTACTAACCTTAAAGGACCCAACATGGTTTGGGTACCTAAAGCACATTCTTGACTTTGATTGCGGGAGTGTCTTACAGCTAATAAGAGGGATAAACGATGGTATCTAGATAGCGGCTGTTCAAGACACATGACAGGTGACATAGAACAATTTGTCAGTTTGGAATCTAAGGAGGGTGGAGTGGTAACTTAGGGAGATAATGAAAAAGGACTTATCATTGGAAAGGGTAAAATCTATATTACTCTATCCACATTTATAGAAAATATTTTATTAGTTGATGGTCTGAAACATAACTTGCTTAGCATAAGTTAATTTTGTGATAAAGGTGTTAAAGTCACATTTGAAGCTTCAGTATGTATAATTATAAATCCAAAAGTTGTACTTATGGGACATAGGCATGGAAATATTTATATGGTAGATCTTCATGATTTAGGCAAGAAAAATGGATTATGCCTAATTACTAATGAAGAAAGGAAAAGTAAAACAAGTTGGCTTTGGCACCGTAGACTAGGACATGCTAGTATGGACTTAATATCAAAACTAGTCAAGAAGGATCTGATAAAAGATGTGCCGAAATTAATTTTTGAAAAAGACAAAATCTATGGACCATGCTCATTGAGAAAGCAAACAAAATCATCTTTCAAATCAAAGAATATAGTATCAACCACTAGGCCCTTTGAACTCATACACATGGATCTATTTGGGCCTACTAGAACTGCAAGTCTAGGAGGAAAAAAATATGGACTAGTCATAGTAGATGATTTCTCAAGATACATATGAGTTTCATTTCTTGCACATAAGAGTGAAGCATTTTCAGCATTCTTGAAATATTATAAAAATATCATAACTGAAAAGAAGCTCACCTTAATTGCAATTCGAAGTGATTATGGAACTGAATTTGAAAATCAACACTTTGAAGAATTTTGTAATGAAAATGGTATCTCCCATCAATTTTCAGCACCTAGAATGCCTCAACAAAATGGGATTGTTGAAAGGAAAAATAGGATCTTGGCAGAAATGGCACGCACGATGTTGTGTGAGTCAAATCTTCCAAAATACTTTTGGGCTGAAGCTGTAAGTACTGCTTGCTATATTTTAAATCGTATTTTAATAAGACCTATAACCAAGAAAACTCCTTATGAACTTTGGAAGAATAGGAAGCCAACTGCTAAATATCTTAAAGTATTTGGATGTGGATATTTTATTTTAAACAATGGCAAGGAGGATCTAAGTAAATTTAATGCCAATTCAGATAAAGGTATCTTTTTAGGATACTCTACATCTAGTAAGGCATACAGAGTATTCAACAAAAGAACACTTGTAGTTGAAGAGTCAATTCATATCATTTTTAATGAGTCTGATAGCGAGTCTCCTAGGAGAGAAAATACTTCTGATGATGATGCAGGAATTCTTGAGTTGGAAAAATTGAATCTTAATGACGTACCAAATCAAGATAAAGAGGACGATCATGTATCACCACTCTCTCAAGACTTGCAAAAAGGATGGAGGTACGCACATGGGCATCCTAAAGACTTAATCATTGGTGATCCATCTCAAGGGGTAAGAACTCGATCCTCTCTTAGAAATATAAATGACTATCTTGCTTTTGTTTCACCAATAGAACCTAAGAATTATGAAGAAGCTGAAAAAGACGTAAATTGGATAAATGCTATGCAAGAAGAATTAAATCAATTCAAAAGAAGCAATATATGGACACTAACTGAGAGACCAAAGCATAATTCTGTTATTGGAACAAAATGAGTCTTAAGAAATAAATTAGATGAAAATGGGGTAGTTATAAAAAACAAAGCTAGACTTGTAGCTAAAGGATACAATCAAGAAGAATGGAATAGATTTTAAGGAAACATTTGCTTCCGTAGCCAGATTAGAAGCTATCAGATTACTTCTAGCTTTTGCATGCTTCATGGATTTCAAATTATATCAAATGGATGTAAAAAGTGCCTTCTTAAATGGTTATATAGAGAAAGAAGTATATGTAGAGCAACCTCCTGGTTTTGAGAATCATGAATTGCCAAATCATGTGTTTAGATTACATAAGGCATTATATGGATTGAAACAAGCACCTAAGACTTGGTATGATCGATTAAGCAAATTTCTGCTAAATAATGATTTCAGTAGAGGAAATGTAGATAAAACATTCTTTCTCAAAAGAAAAGACAAAGATTTGCTAGTAGTACAAATATATATAGATGACATAATCTTTGGTGCCACTAATGATAATCTTTGCAAAGAGTTTGCTAAATTAATGCAATGAGAATTCGAGATGAGTATGATGGGAGAACTAAATTTCTTTCTTGGATTACAAATCAAGCAAACTAGGGAAGGCATCTTTATTCATCAAACTAAGTATACAAAGGAAATACTAAAGAAGTTTGGGAATGAAAAACATAAGGGGATAGGCACTCCTATGAACCCCACTAGTAAACTAGACAAAGATGAAAAAGTAAAAAGTATAGATATGAAGCTCTATAGATGATTAATTGGATCTTTGCTTTACCTAACTGCCAGTAGGCCAGACATAGTATTTAGTGTAGGAATATGTGCTAGATACCAATCAAATCCTAAGGAATCACATCTAAGTGCTGTCAAAAGAATCCTTAGATATTTGAGAGGAACCACAAACATAGGTTTATGGTACTCTAGAGACTCCTGTACTGATTTGCTTGCAGATTCTGATACTGATTTTGCTGGATGCAAATTAGATAGGAAAAGCACCAGTGGAACATGTCAATTCTTAGGAAATAACTTAGTATTATGGTTTAGCAAAAAGCAGAATTCAGTAGCATTATCAACGGCTGAGGCAGAGTATATAACTGCCGGTAGTTGCTGTGCTCAAGTACTATGGCTCAAGCAACAACTAGAGGACTATGGAATTAAATTAGACAACATTCCTATAAAGTGTGATAACACTAGTGCCATTAACCTTACCAAAAATTCGGTTCAACACACTAAAGCCAAGCACATTGAAATAAGGTATCATTTCATTAGAGATTATGTGCAAAATGGGAACATATGTATTGAGCATGTATGTACTGAGAAAAAATTAGCTGACATATTCACAAAATCTTTAAGTGAAGATAGATTTTGCATGCTTAGGAGGGAATTAGGCATATGTGATCCTTTTGATTGAAGAAATATAAAAGGAACAAGTTGTCTCATGATACTCTCCTCCCATTTCGAAAAACCCATGAAACATTAGTCAAACTAGTCATTTATAGACTCCTTACTCATATATCATTGTCCCATAAAGAATTTGTAAGGATTGGAGGAAAAGAAGAATTTTTTTTAAAAAAAAAATTTGAACTAGGGCCGACCCGAGCCAGAATGGGGTCGATCCCACGTTGAGTCGACCCAAGAAAAATCTGGGGTCGACCCAACGGCGGGATCCTGTTTTTAAAGAGGGACCCGTGAGCTATTTTTAGGGCACTATTTCATCTTGTCCTCTTCCTAAAACCCTATTCCCACTTTCCAATCTCTTCCAATCATCTCCAAACAGTGCTAGATCGCCTCTCTACGCCATTAGATTAAGACCTAAGGAAGGATTTTGTGAAAATGGGACCCAAGCGAGCCATTGCTAAGAGATCCGGGAGAGTCTCACGCCCAACCATTGTAGATAGACATGCTAGAGACTCTTCTACATTACCCCCACAAGGTTAGACACGTGTAGAGCCTCCTCCTCCTCCCTCCCCTTCAGTTCAACTTGCAAAATATGCAGGGAGACCGGTTACCACGGGGAGAAGGATCCTCTCCGAATTTTTGGATCAAGAAGGGTTCCATTTGGGGGATTGGATCCGAAGGCAAGGATGGGAGTATCTTTGCTCCCTAGATTTGGTGACCTACCCGGGCTTGGTTCGTGAGTTCTACGCCTTTCTAAAAGTTGGATCGGGAGGGCTTGTGTCTGAAGTCCGAGGAGTAAGGGTTAGCATCTCGGAAGAAAGTCTGAGTGAGTTGCTTCATCTCCCCTACGAAGGTGCAACTCCAGAAAGACCGGAAAGCAAGTTAAGAGCTCTACAATTGATCTTTGAGAGAGATGATTTTGATTACTCCGAAACTGTGATAACTAGCTCTCTATCAGCTGAGATGAGGTTGTTGCACAACTTCATAGGTCGGATTTTGTTTCCGAAGAGTGGGAGATTTGATCACATATCTGAGCGAGATTTGGTCATTATGAAGCATGTTATTCAGGGCATTCCCCTGAACCTCCCAGCTATGATGATCAGGCAGATGAGAGAGGCTATATGCAAATCGAGAGTTTCTCTCCTGGTCTTCCGACAGCATGACATATCTGTGGAGGGAGAGATCTCCAGGCATCTACTATTCACTGACACTTACACTGCACGGTCCCTAGTTCGCATGGGTTATAAGGAGGTGAACGGGCAATGGGTGCGTGCAGGAGCAGGGATACATGCATAGGAGGGTGATGCACCAGAGGTTGGAGACCCCATCCCTGAGGCTGAGGTACCTGAGGATCATCCTACGGCACCTTCAGAGGCTGGCCCGTCATCATCCGTACCCACGGGGTGCACGGAGGAGTTTTGGAGTAGGATGACTGAGCTTGTGTCAGCTCAGGTGAGGACTCTCTCTGACGGATTGACGAGCAGGATGGACATTATGACTGCTGAGATTAGAGACCTCACAGAGCAGGTAGGAGCATTACACAGAGAGAGAGAGGCTCATGGTCCATCTGTGCCCCGAGCAGCTGAGTCGGAGGTTTCGGCACAGAGTCATCCAGCTCAGCGAGGTCCACGCCAGACTCAGTCCCATCAGGCTCGACCTCCCCTCGCCACTTATACTAGGAGGATAAGGACTAGATCACAGCCCTTAGATACCCCCTAGGCTGATGTTAGTATTATGATTAGTGCCTAGGATTTATTTAGCTCTCATATGTATTTTGCCTTGTTGATGTACTTTGCACTTTGATTGAAGAACATTGTATTTTTGGCATTAATGTACTACAATGTTTCATTTTGATCAATGAAACTTGACTGTTTATTATTTACTGCCTCTACTTATCTATTGCCATACACCTGTTTGATGATAACAAAAAGGGGGAGAAGTAAGGAAAGAAAGAAGTCACAATAAGTTGACAAATAAGGTTGAAAATTATAATAGGAGATAATATTCACTTATGGGGGGGGCAATATGTAACAATGAAAATTTTAAAGTCTAAACTTTTAATCAAAATTTCAGAATTTGGCACATACCTCTCATACCTCGATACATAAGGATGATAGTGTTATTTTGATGATTAACACAACCATTGAGGAAATATCTAATTAAATACTACAAGTTAACATGATACATCATTACTGAGTTCGATACTCTCGATACATTAGAAGAATGAGATCAAGATGTCTTTCAATGATTAATAATGAGATAAAATTTGCGATAGAAAAGGGATAGTGAATTCTAAATTCTAATTCAGCAAAGTTTCAAGTGAAACGTACTCTTAAGGGCACAATAGTAATTTTTATTGTTAAGAGTATGTAGCACTACCATGGCATACATTCAAAATTGCTTGAAGTATATTTCATTGATTGTATGGATGAGTCTAACCTTAAGATGCAGCAAAGTGTGGAATGAGTCGACCCCAACAAAGGTAGAGTCGACCCTGGCACATCATGTAACCATCAGGCACACCTCTGCGAAAATGGCACGGATGAACAGTAGTGGAGTCGACCCCAAGTATGCTTGAGTTGACCCCAGCTTCAAGCCTCAAAAAAACAAGTCTCTGAAATTTACTGAGAGGGCCAACCCCAACTTTCCTTGAGCCGACCCTAGATGGAGCTGATCCCAGGAATGCTTGAGTCGACCCCAATGGAGTCGACCCCAACTGAACATGAGTCGGCCCCAAGGCTATGTCGTTCAAAACTGTCTCTAGAATCCCTGAGAGGGTCGACCCAAATGGAACTTGAGTCGACCCCACTGTAGCTTGAGTCGACCCCAAAAAGAGTTGAGTCGACCCCAGTGAAAAACAGCTGAAATACAAGGTTTTGTGATCCCTGAGAGGGTCGACCCCACTGTAGCAGGAGTCGACCCCAAGTTTGATGAACAGTGGTTTGAGTCGACCCCAGAAAGTTTGGGTCGACCCCAGCACGGGCAGAAGCATAACAGCTAGTTCTGTAGAAGTACTTTTTGACCTCCCAACGGCTAGTAACGGATAATTTTTCAAATCTAACCAATGGGGAGTAACCTAAACATGTGGGAAAGTATTTATAATGACACTATTCATCAGAGCAAAACATCCTTTTGCAAAATATCAAAGCTTACCCAAGAAAGCAAAAGCCCTAATTTTCTTCATCGAGGTGCTTCATTCAAGAGTCAAAAGGAAGTGGTTGAACAGATCAAAAAGAGGCATTAAGAGCTCCACCAACCCTTAAAGAGTGAAGCATTCCTTGACAAAGAAGAGAAGAACCATATCAAAGCGATAACTGTATTCTAACTCTTCTTTGTAGTTTACATTTGTTATATCTGCTCATCTAGGAGTTTCAACCTTCTTCTTCTTCTTAAAATCTTGTAAAGGTTTGTTGGTGAGCCCGTAAAACTAACGGTGTAGGTTTGTTGGTGAACCCATAAAACCAACGGTGAATGTTAGTTGGTGAGCTTGTAAAACCAACATAGGTTTTTGGTGATCCCGGAAAAACCAAGTGTAAAGGTTTTTGGATTGTGAGCCCGGAAAATAATCCAACTGTAATCCGCGAGATTATAGTGAATTCTCAAGGAGTCACTTGGGGAGTGGACGTAGGTGCATATGAGAGCACCGAACCACTATACTTCTTGTTGTTTGTATTGTGAATTGTTCTAAATCACTTACTCATCAATTAACATAATTAAGGAATCGAAAATTAACAAAAACCAATTCACCCCCCCTCTTGGCTTGTCACCTTGGGCAACAAGTTATAATCACATTTTCTTTGTAGTAGGATCATAATACTGTGTATCTTTTTGCAGTGTATTATGTATCATCTTGTGGCAAAGTTTTTCGGAATCGCGTTCTCGACATAAACCTTTCAGGACAAATCAAGTTTCAACGTCCCATTGGTAGGGTCCTTAACATAGTCAGGCCGAGAGTTCAAAACAATCATACAATTTGTAGCTCAGTTCAACAAAAATACAAGAAGTCATGTGATATCGAAATCAATCAAACGAGTTCAATTTTTTAACCATGCATCATCATAATATTGCAAAATAAATCATATTCAATAATAAAATATTATTCATCATATTCATACGTCATAAATAGTGTGATTCAAAAATTATTAATATAGTATATTATAATTTGTCGATAAATATAGAAAAAGGGTTACATTACTTATCTTGCGAGAGAAACTAAACGACAGGTCCAAATAATTTCAAAAATTCTTCTTAGAACCTAAGATTCCAATGAGCACTCAATTGAAATCTCCAATGAGCAGACCATTGGAAGTCAAGAAGAGAAGGAGAAAGGAACTAGTGGTGGTCTAGCGGCATGATCGGCAAAATCTGTCAAAATGAGGAAAAAGGGGGTGTAGGGGTTTTTAAATGGCTGTTGGAGGCTAGAGTTTCTAGCTTCGATAGGAAATTGAGATGGAGGAGTCCATCTCCTACTCTAAGTTGAACAGGACTCTATCATTTTTTTCATCTTCTACTCCAAGTCGAACAGAGCTCTATATTTTTTTCATCTCCTACTCCAAGTCGAACAGAGCTCTATATTTTTTTCATCTCCTACTCCTTGTCAAATAAGGCTCTATCATTTTTTTCCATCTCTTATTCCAACTCTTATTACATCTAGGTCGGTCAAGTAAACTAAACATAGTTTTTTATTAGCTGCTGGGTGTTACATAAGCTTTATCAGAATCTCTCCATTCTTGAATGTAAGCTTTCGTTTCCTATATAGCCTCTCCATTTATTTTGCTAACCCTAGGTATAAATTCTTAGGATAATACTCTCTCTTCCTCCATGGCCTTTGATGGCCATAGAACCTTTCTTGTACTTTCATTCATTTTCTCAATTAACTAGATGAGTCTTAATCCTTTCTTAAGAGGAAAAAAAAATAGGAACATAATTGACTACATATCTAAAGTACATTTAGGAAACATGGTTTCCAAAGTTGTTTGGTATCTATTATAATATATCTCTATACCATTGGTCTTCACAAGTTTGAGCCTTATGTGACTTTACTTTTATGTTGACTGTTTAAACACTTGTAGATCCACAAAATCATGCATGACTGGATGGATTGAATTCTTTTTATTTGATGAATACCATACCAATTTCGGATAAGCAAATTCTCTACCTCAAAATAAAAAGCAAATGGGAGAAGTAGCAGCTGGAGTTGTGGAAGATGGATTCATGGATGGACAACGAGAAACTCCATAGTTTGAACGCTACTCATCTTGGGTGCGCTACTGGCTCCAAAGCAATGTATCCCATACAGATTGAGATATCTCTAATCACATTGAAAGGACGTGCACAAGGCCAGGAAATGATTTAAAAAGTGATCTTTGACGTCCGGTCCAATCAAGTGAAGAAGCAAGGTGGAAATATTTGAAAGCAATGGGTGCTTTGAAGCCATTGAATGATTTTTGAGATGCTCCTCAATCCAGTCATTGATGGTGGTTGAGTCTTCTTCAATTAAACCAGATCCCTTATAGCTTGAGGTAGATAGTGGCCATTAGCATTCCCTCCCAAGCAGCTCTAAGCTTGGCTTTTGGAACAGAAAAATTTTCGAATTTTTATGAATATAGAGAGAACATGTATGAACCCTGATAACAAAACCTGTCCCTACCACTCCATCCTTTCGTGAAGCCTCAAAATTTACCCTGATGACTCCATAGGGAGGAAGTACCCATGCAGCAAAATTTCCCCGGAGCCCTCTTTGGATGAAGCTGCCATTATTTTGATGCCAAGATTGTCACCCAGCTTGAAACAATGAACACAGCCTATGTTACGGTCATTTAACCACGATTAAAATTTAATTTATCTACGAAATAATACAAATGCCACTCGTTCACGAAGGAATGCAAGCCTGCTTTCTTCTCCGTCAAGGACATAACTGTCATCTTATTAAAAAAAAACAGATTCTGCATGACCAATTGACCGTTAACATCTAATGCGTGAAAGGCATTAACTACCCCGACCAAGTAAAGATCAATGCGGCGCGCCCATGGCCTGCACCCCCCAAGCGCATGCACAAATGCACATTTAGTTGGATACTAGATAAAGAGAGAAATTAAAAAATTAGATATTTTTAAGCTACTTGTGAATTAGTGTATCTATTTAGCCAAGTGATTAGCTGCATGGAAATAAAAAATAACCTTATGATTTATTCATTTTTTTAGAGTTCTTAGTTAGTGAAAATTATATGCAACAAAATTTTGATTAGATATTTTATCATTTCAACAGGTTAACTCCGGAAGCTACAAGCTTACAAGCGACATTGGTGAGAAACATGTCCAAATTTGTATGCAGCACAAATTCCAATTATTTATAATCAACTTCAAAGAAATGTTAAACTTTTAGTAATGATGCTGAAGTTGTGCTTATAAACAGGTAGTTGGAGCTCCTAAGATTATAAACTAAATATTTGTCTGGCCTAGGCTCAATTCGGTGGGCGAAGAAGCCAGGCCTAGCTGCCATTTGCTTGTAGGATGCAAATCGGTTGAGTCAACTTGTGACCCAACTTGGTTCCAACCCAACCTAGTTCCAACCTAATAAGGCCCGGTGCAATCTGTATTTGAAAATTCATGGGTTGGGTGGGGTTCAAAGTGGGACCCAATGCAAACTCCAAATTGGGTTGGCATTTTCCTTTTTCTACATGACTTGACACAACCTGGCCCATATTTTATCTGGGTGTCCTTTGGGTTAATAAAAAATGCACCTGACTCAACTTGAGCCGATCCCGTCTGATCCAAAAACTAGAATTATATTATTTTTTTCTCCGTGACTCTAAATATCTTTTCCAATTCATTAAGTAATCTCTCATTTAAAATAATTCCTTTTTTCCATCTCAGTAACTACATATTAGTAACTACACCTCCTCTTATCTAAACATTCACTTAACTATATCTAGGAACTGAAGGACTCAATCGGGTCAAGTCTCCTAGTGATCGTACCCGTTGGAGAAGGATAGAGCTGAACCGAATTATTGTATCTTAGGAATTAGATCACCGCAGAACCATACATAGGGGGTGAATTACATTCTTAAGATAATGTTCATTATATGCCTCAATCCTCACAAGATTTTTTTCAATCTTCTATTTTTTTTTGTAGATTTTTCTTTTGTAACATTATTTTGAAAAGATATGAAAATAGCAACATAGCAATTTCTAGGCCATATTTTGCACCTTAGCTTGATTATACTAGAAATGCTATTAGTTGCCTGTAAAATTTATATGATTGCATAAAATTAGAAAGTTTCACCTCTATCATTTAAAGATAGATTTCTTTGCAAAAATCAGTCATTTTTTTCTAAAAATAGTACAAACAGAATTTTCTGCAACTTTAAATCTGTATAGAAATTTTTTGTAGCTTCAAAATCTGTGCAGGAATTTTCTGTAGATTTCAAAATTTGTGCAGAAATTTTTCAACTATAAAATATGTGCAGAATTTTCTGCATCTCTAAAAAACTATGCAGAAATTTCTGTTACTTTGAAAACCATGCAAAAATTAAAAGTTAATTTCATTTATCACATTTCTTAGTACAATCATTTAATTTTGCTGTTATTGTTGCTTTTTATTGTATTTATTTTAACATCTAGCATTATATTATTGAAAGATATTGATTAACTATTTAAACATATAAGACTAAATCCTTGAAACTTGTATTTGTAGAACCAATTAATCAACCAAAACTTTATAAATGGCTTTTTTTGATGATTATAATGCAATCAAACCTGAAAACTTTAGTGAAAACTTCTTTAGAAGATTGCAAAACCAAGTAAAATATTGGCTCATCATATTAGATTTGATCTCCGCCATAGAGTTTCCTGATCCTAGACCATCCTTTGGATCTGCTTCTCAACCTTCATCTTCTCATAGTCCTCAAAATTTTGGATCCTCTGGCTTCCATAAAAAAAATCCTAATGAGATTGATTTTCATTATCGCCATAGGAACCTTAGTGCCTTTTCTAATTCTTTGTATGGTATATATCTTTCCACCAAATCAGCTAAGAAGCTTTGGAATGCCCTTGAGGCAAAATATATAATGGATATGTTGGTCTTGATCGATTTATTATACCCAAGTTCCATAATATGCCATGGTGGATTCCGAATCTATTAGTATCCAAATCCATAAATTCTAAAATCTTCTTAGAAAGGTGAGCTAACTGGTTGCAAGTTCTTTGAAAGCTATAAAGTTCAAGCCTTCATAGATTCTGTTCCTCCATCCTGGTCTAGCTTCTTTCGTGAGTTGAGTCATAAGCAAGGCAATTTAATCCTATCAAAGGTCATAAACTCTATTAGAATTGAAGAAAAGCATTAACTTAAACATAAGCGCAAATCAAATTTTGGATCCAAGATCAATTTGATTCAATCCAATCAGACCAATTTCAAATCTCGAGAAAAATCCTTCAAAAGAAAAAAATTCGAAAATGCTTCAAACAAAGTCTCTTCCTCTAAACCTCCTATAAGCCAAAACCATCGAAATCAGAAGCCAAAAAAAAGAGACCTCTTGCTTTGTGTGTGGGCATGCAAATCATATGGTAAAGGACTGCTATCACAGAAAAATTGAACTATAGAAGAAAGTGTTCACAACAAACCATTTTAGTTCATATCTTTAATGACAAAATAAAATGCCATCACAAAATATATATCTTTTGTGACTATTTTTTATTTTATCATAAAAAATAATTTTGGTGCCAAAATCAATTTTGGTCAACTCACTAATGACAACTTTATAATTTATCACTAAAACTTATGCCTTCGGTCATGATATATCTTTAATGGCAAACTTATAGAGTGGTCATTAAAAGTCTATATTTTTAGTAACAATATATTATGTTGTCATAATTTTGGTATAAAAATCAATGTTGGTCAAATAACTAATGACGAATTTATAATTCGTCACTAAAACTTATAGCTTTATGATAATATTTTAAAATAGTCAATGTATGTATACACCTTTTAATGATGAGATGATAAAGTGATTATCAAACCTTTATGTCTTTAGTGACGATACAATATATTGTCATAATTTTTGTTATCAATATTAGTCACTATAGGCATATATTATTATTAGAATGGCAAGCGACACACCATAACCAGGTAATAGTTTAAGACGTAATTATTAAAACTTGTATGGAAACCAATTAACTAAGTATTTGGATTCCTGATCCAACTAGATTTGTACTAAAAATATATGAAAAATTAAAATTACTTAAATAAAAATATAATATAAAGTATTAAAAAGTATTCTATATGAAATACCATTACTTATTAATTACAATATGAATAAAAAATCATAAATTACGTACTTTTAAAAAACTTTAGAAAAATATATATAATTATAGAAATATGTGGAAATTTTTGATGTTTTAAGTATTTTAAGTGAAAATTTTTCATAATATTATAAATAATAGAATAAATTTATTTATCTTTTACTTTTTTTCAAAAAGAAGATGATTAAATTTTGTATGAACATAATTAATTATTAAAATATAAAATATCATTATTTATTTGAAATGAGTATATTTTATAATGTGAACGTTTTAAATAAGTAAAATAAAGCATAAGTTTGTACAAGAAGGTAATGCTGTCGTGGCAATTGAATAGTAAAAAAATATTCAAGAGGTCTTAGTTTTGATCCTCTAGAGACATGGAATAACATTACTGTAATGAATGAAAAGGTTGGGTTGTCGAGTGATAGGGGTGATGAGTGGAGCTCCCAGACAGCAAGCAAAGAGCAGAGCGACAATGCCAGGAGGTAGGTGCCTAAATTAAGCTTGTTCCTTTCTAAGGCGACGGCGATCGCAGGTTCGCCAGAGGAGAGGGTCTTGCGAGCAACATTGCACAAACAAAGCCCTCCTGCCCGAAGCCCTATTCTATAAATATTAGGCTGGCCACGTTACTGATAACCGCAGAACGAGCAATGATCTATTTTTTGAATTATTTACTGATAATTTTTTAATCTTTTGTCTTCGAAAAAGTTATTGCAATTATTTGTCTTTAATGATCATTTTCATTTCATCACTAATTCTATTAACTTTTTATGACCAATAAAAATTCCTCATAAAAGAATGTTGTTAGAGACAACATTAAATCCTCATTAAAAATCATTTTTGGTCATTAATTCTTTATCAAATTGTCATTTTTAGACTCTTTAATGATAGTTTTTCAATATGTTACCATAAACAACATTGTCACTAATGTTTGCCTTTAACAACTATTTATGTTCTGCCACTAGATATAATAGTTCCTTTGATGACTTTATATGTTGGTCAATAAAACTTTTAGCCGTGGGACCTTTTGTGACTATCTAGTGACAAAATATCTTAATTATTAAAATCTTTTAATGATGAAAGTAAAAAATTTTATCACCTAATTTTTTGTATTTGTTTTAATTGTTTTTGGTTCTTCAATTTTTAGTAATCAAGTGGAGGAGGTGTGACACTAGAAAATACTCTAAAGCACAAGTGTTACAAAGAAGTTGAGTGGATCTAAAGATGATATCCGAAAAAATCTTAGTCCTTCACGAAGTGCTATACGTCCCCAATGTTAAGATGAACCCAATCAATAGATTTCTTCTTGTATCTAGAGGCTATAAAATTGTATTAGAATCTAATAAGCTTGCAATCACTTATAATAACGAGTTTGTGGAAAAGGCTTTGTATCTGATAGTCTATTTAAATTAAGTGTAATTCCTAAAGACTCCAACAAAAATCATTCTTTTGTTTTAAATTTTGAATCCTCTAATGTTTAGCATGGTAGGCTTGGTTTTGTGAACTTCGATGGAATCCATCATATGACTAACCTAAATATGATTCCTATGATCCATTTGAATAAAAACATCAAATGTGAAATATATGTTTAAGGCAAAAGTAGCCAAAAACTTTTAAATTTGTTAATAAAAATTCTAACCTCCTTAATCTTGTTTATAGTAATGTGTGTGACTTTACCAAACTTCCAACACTAAGAGAAAATTTTTACTTTATAACATTAATTGATGATTTCTTCCGATATTGTTACACATATCTGAATAAATCTAAAATGGAGTCTTAGATAGGTTTAAAATTTTTAAGCCTGAAGTTGAAACTCAAACTAAAAAAAAAAATCTTAAAAGACTTAGGTCTGATTGAGGTGAAGAATATACCTCGAATGATATGATCCTATTTTGTCATGAACATGGGATCATTCATGAGGTAACTCCTTACTCCTCGCAATCCAACGATGTAGCAGAATGGAATAAACATACTCTAATGGATATGGTTAACTCAATATTAATCAATTTAGGTGCACTCGAGAGCTTGTGGGGGAAAGGCTTTTAGCAGCTTGTTACACTTTAAAGAGAATACCTTTTAAAAATAGCAACAAGACACCTTTTGAACTCTAGAAGGATAGAACTTTTAGGCTAAATTACCTAAATGTGTGGGGTTGCCTAGCTAAGGTAGGTATACCTGAACCTAAGAAAAGAAAAATTAGCCCTAAAATTGTAAACGCAATCATTGTAAGGTATTTCTTAGATAATAGCACCAATAGATTTTTTTGTAATAAATTCTAAAAGAAGTGACATCTTTAATAATACTCTTATAGAGGCTAGAGATTCTACTTATTTTGAAAATATCTTCTCTTTGAGAAACCAAATCCCAAATTCAATTCAATATGATTTATCCTCTAACCCTAGCCTTGTTGAATCAGAGATCTCTTGTGATTCGAGAAAGAGAAAGAGATCTAACCTTAATCATGGATCTTCTGAACCTAGAAGAAGAATAAGGATAAGGAAGGAAAAAGGACCTTAGTGGAGAATTCTTTACCTTTTGGTTGAAGGTGAACCTTTCACTTTTACAAAGACAATATATTCACTAGATGCCTCTTTCTAGAAGGAAGCCATAAACTAAGTTTAATTCAATAATCCAAAATTAGATTTGGATCCTTACTAATCTTTCTCCAGGTAGTAAACCATTAGATTGTAAGTGGATATTTCATAGAGAGCTTAGACATGATGGATCAATAAAAAAGAATAAGGCTAGATTAGTAGCTAAGGTGTATAACTAGAAAAATGGTTTAGATTTCTTTAATACCTATCCTTCTATAGCTAGAATCACAACCTTTAGAATCTTTTTTGCCATTGCTTCTATCTAGAAGTTGATCATTCATCAAATAGATGTGAAGACTGCATTCCTAAATAGAGATATAGATAAAAAGATCTATATAGAATAGCCTGAAGGATTCATTATAAAGGATAGAAAAACAAAATTTGCAAACTTGTTAAGTTCCTGTACGGTCTAAAATAGGCACCTAAACAATGGTATAAAAAGATTGATGAAACTATCCAATCTTTTGGTTTCAATATTGATGATCATGACAAGTGTATGTATTCCAAAATCATCAATGATGATTATGTAGGAGGTGCTGAAGAGGTTCAGCATGGAAAACTTTAAAAGAGGACTTCTACCCCTTAGGCATGGGATACATCTCTCCAAGAAGATGTGCCCTAACACATTTGAAGATATTCAGCGCATAAGCAAGATCCCTTATTGTTCAGCTATAGGGAGCCTTATGTATGTCATGCTATGTACACGACCTGATATAGCCCTTGCTGTGAGTGTCACAAGTAGATATCAATCGAATCCACACGAGGAGCACCAGATAGCTGGGAAGAACATTCTTAAGTACTTGAGAAGAACTAAAAATATGTTCTTGGTCTTTGGAGGAGGATCAGAGTTAAAGGTAAAAGGATACACAGATTCAGACTTTATGACTGAAATTGATGATAGAAAGTCTACATCAGGATATGTATTGTTGTGCAATAGTGGTTCGATAAATTGAAAGAGTTCCGAACAACCGATCATTGCTGATTCTACTATGGAAGCTGGGTATATCGCCGCTTTTGAAGCTATAAAGAAAGCCTTCTGGTTCAAAAAGTTTATTGCAGAGTTAGATATAATGTCATCAGATGCCATAACACTCTACTACGATAAAAATGGTACCATAGCTCTTGCTAAGGAGCCTAGGTTTCATCAGAAATTCAAACATATAGAGCGGTGGTTTCACCTCATACGCAACTACCTCGAGAAGAAATATGTCGAGGTGCAGAGAGTAGACTCCATAGACAATGTGGCGGATTTATTCATTAAGCAGCTTAGTCAGCAGAAGACTAAAGCCCATCTTGAGAAGATGGGGCTTAGATATATGGCTGATTGGCTTTAGTACAAGTGGAAGATTGTTAGATGTATGCCCTATAAGCCAATCTGGCTAACACATTATTTATTCTGGGATATAGTTTTGTACTTGACTTTACTATTATTTAATAATAATGGGCATCTTTTTCCATTCATATTATATATGTGTCTATGAATCGTCCAAGAAATTAATAAGATAATGATACATATTCTTAAGAGTTAAGAATTTGAGCCATGTGTCATTGGTGATTAATTTCTAAATGCTCCTGATTGATGGATCATTATGGGGATGGTGATTGATCCGATGAGATTAGTACACAGATCGCTTTCTTTTTGGATAGACAAGTCTCGAGTCCATAGTGTAGGGATACTAGAGTAATAGTGCATGTGCTTGTTAGACAATAAGGGTACCGAGCATGACCAAAGCAAGAATTCACTTAGATGTATATCCACTCGTTAGTGACTTACTTGATGTTGCAGTAGTATGACTGGTCCTTTGACCTACGGTGTTTCGGCTATTCATAGTGAGGTTGCTATAGTTTGACTGCACATATATATGGTCTCTAGCCATATGGATTCTTGTGGTGCAGATTGGCTGCAGTAGGTTCACTGTAGGAGTAGAGTATACACCTATATGGAATCCATCGACCTTGGTAGATAAGGAGTGGTTCTATGTGATTTATAGGACTGAGTTCGAAAGACTTCGCCCGGGGCAGTATATACAGTGAAAAAGAAATTTTTCACTCTTGAACTATAGTCGAATAAATCTGAACATATGACAGATGATAGGGTTTGACGAGTTATCCATGACCTCCATCTTGTAGGGATCCATGATAAAAGGACTGTATCATACGATAACTGCACCTAGAGGTTCATTCATTCTATTCTGCTGGGTTGCTACTACATGCTGCTAGGTGTCACTAGTGGATGGTGAGACTCACAGGAATTATCTTGATGGTCAATGATCCCTAGTGAGATGATTTGGAATTGTTCTAACCCATTGAAAGAAGTTTTTAGTGATATTGTGATAGGGATCACAATATAACTCATTATCAGACAGAAGAGAACCTATAGGGTCACATACATAAGAAGTTTTGACTGATCCGATGGTTGGATTGTGATTTGGAATCACAATAGATCATGATTATGATTGATAATTGGTTTAACCCACTAAAGAATTAGTGAGTCGAAGAAGGAATAATTACAATTGAAATTAGATTGCAATTTGATTGAATCAATTGGATTTAATTAAATTAGATTTGACCTTATTAGATAAGGTTTAAGAGTCCTACTTGGAGTAGTTAGATTAGGACTGCAAATTATAAGAGTCCTACTTGGAGTAGGACTCCTAGAGTCTTAATTAGATTAGGACTGAAAATCTTAAATAAAGAATTGTAATTGCAATATGACTTCTTATTAGATAAGGATTAAGAGTCCTCGAGCCCATGATTGGATTAGGCCACCTAATCCTCCTTAGAGGAGGATTGATGCACCTAAAATAAAAAGGGGCTACATGCCCCTACTTAAATTGGGCTTGGCATGGTGCTCCTCCTAATTTTTAGGGGACACCACGCCTAGGGCAAATGGAAAATAAAAAGGGAGGCCGACAGCCTCCCTGTTGAGTTTTTCTTTTTGGGTTTGGCGGCCTCCTCTCTCCCCTTTCCTCCTTCCACCGCAAGTAAGAAAGAATAGAAGAAGGGCATGGCCTCTTCCTCTACCTCTTTTCTTCCTCTTCCTTTGAGAGCAATCAAAGAGTTGATTGCAAAAGGGAGAGCTTCAACCATCAAAGGTGATCTTTGCAAGGGAGCTAGCACCCCAGTGAGATCTAGACGCTTGGATCGGTCCTTTTCCTCGTGTGGATAACCGTAGAGGCCGGACATATGTGCGGCTTCAATCGAACCCTTTCAAGATAACCACAATCATCAGATTGCGGTGAAAATCTACCCGCACAAGGTAAAGATACGATCTTTCCTCTAACGAATTAATCTTAACTATTTATGAACGATTTTTGTTTTGTTCATGAGATGAACAACCGTGCATGCATCTTCCGCTGTGATTTTATTTTTCTACAGCATGCACGGTTTTCCAACAGTCTTATGAGTCAATCACATCTTCGTACTTGTATTTTACTTCTCAGCTGGGTTTTTGTTCCTCTCATTACCCTATGTTTAGTTGTTACACCGATATCCTTCACTCCACTAGCCTATCTTGTACAAATAATGCTGACTTCTATTTTTAGAAATAGGCTATTGTATATCTTGGTTTTGTAACTATTATTTGTTTATTACTAATATAGCTCAAAAGCTCCTTATTCTACTAGGAAAAAAATTGTACTCTTGATCGGGCACGACCTTGTGCTCAAAGTTGGTCTAAATGATCAGGCTAGGTTTGGACCGTTAATTATTTAGAACGTCCAATTCTGCCCAAAACTTGCCTAAAACATACTCTTTTTCTTCTATTTTTCTTTTTTTTGGATAGAAAAACATATTTTTGTCCTTGTAATTTATTCTATCGACCCATTTTAGTGGGGCAAATGGTAGCTTCACAAAGATAAGGCATGCGGTAGCTTTCAGATGCTAGATCTATAGAGTAAATCCTACCTTTCCATATATAAAAAAAGAATTTTTTGCATATATACCCTCCTACATATATAAAATTACATAAATACCCTCATAAAATTACTATTTGCATTTATATCCTTTTTTTTGTAAATGTACCTATACCATTAAAAAATAAACGGCTTAAAACTAAAATAACTGAAATATCCTTACAGATAGATATGCAAAAAAAGTCATAAGGGTATATAAACAAATAGCAACTTTACGAGAGTATTCATGCAATTTCTCATATTTAAAAGGGTATGCATTTAAAAAAATTATTAATAAAAGATTAGAACTCGGCTGGAACTTACTAAATCTATTATGATTCAGTTGAATTGACAAGTCAAAAAAGGATTGAGCTAGATTGTTAATTTTTTTTTTTAAGATCATGATCCGGTCAAATTGGAATATTAGATGATCATTTCGATAATATTATTTTCTATTTAATTTTGATATCATTATCATTATTGAATATATGACATCTATATATTCTTCATTATTTTTAAAAGATTGAAGTATATCAAATTTAAATTAATTATAGATGCATAGATTAGTGAAATATTTTTTAGTGATTTATAAATATTGAGTTGTTGTTTGTTTTTGAGGTGAGAATTTTATAAAAGTAATATAATTCATTCTATAAGAGTTCATATTAACACAAAATCATGTGGTATAAGAATATTAATTTTTTTCTCACCTTTTTTTTATTAAGAACAACCGAATTATCTTTACTAAATTTTTTTTAATGGATTTTTTAAGTGTATACCCCCTAAAATATGCATAATTGCATGAATATTATTGTCAAGTTGTTATTTACATGTCTATCCTTATAAAATTTTCTTTTTGTGCATCTACCTGTAAGAATATTTCAGTCATTTCAAATTTAAATCATTTTTTTTAACAACGTTAGATGGTATGGATACATATATAAAAAAGAAAGAAAAAGAAAAGTATATATACAAAATAAGTTTTTTATGAAGATATAAATGTAAATAGTAATTTTATGAAAAAATCCATATAATTCTGTATATTTTGAAGTATTTACATAAAAAAAACTTTAAAAAAATGTACGCATGTGAGAGAATGAATAGGGATAGTAGAGAAAAGAGATTGGATTTCTTTAAAATATATGCAAAACGAGATCCAACGATTGGTACTGTAAAGGAAGATCAAAGAGCAAAAATTCTTTCGGGCGAAAGATACAAACCGAAGCCGAGAAAGAGAGGGGGTAGAGGAGACGGGATGGAGAGAGAAGGTTCGAGGCGGTGGGGTCGGCGTGCGCACGCGGTGAATAAAACAAAAAAAAAAAAAAATTGGAGCCGCCGCTTAGTTGGAAGGGGAGCGGCGCTGCCTCACCGGCGGACCCAATTAGGGGGCCGGGCTGTGACCGCCCTACAGGACGTCGTAATAATCCTCCCTTCTCTCTCTTCGCTTGTGGAGGCACATGGGTTCCTCTTCGAAGCCCGGGAAGGGAAAGAAACGCGAGCTCAGCGATCACATACTCACCCTCCAACGACGCCTTCACGAGGCTCTCTCCCTCGGAATCAAGTATGCGCTTGTCTCCTTTTCATGCACTTTCTTTGCTGAACTTCCCCTTTTCTTCCGAATTCCTCCATCTAAACCCTCATTTCAGACACACAATATATTCGTCTTGATCTTCTAAATCTGGATAATTTTGCGCTCGAGTGATTTCATCCTGTGGATACTGGGTTTTGAATAGCCCCTCATTATCATGGATTAAAATTATAGGTATTTTTGAGATTGTTAGATTGCTTAGCTTAGTAATGTCCTCATAAATCCGTTTTTGATATCTTGCTGTAAGAATTTAACGTGAAGAAAATAATCTTTTCTAAGGATAACCTGCTGATATGAAATTGGGGTAACTTATCATCTTGTAGGTTGATTGCATCTTGTGAGAGTCAGGTATTGAATGGGCTTTCTTGCATCTTAGAATATTTCTGTCACCATCCTTCTATAATATCGAAAAAAATCTAATAAGTATAATTGGTTTAAACCTAAGAACTACAAGTACTTTAAATTTCATGCCTTGTGCATGGTGTATCGGATTTTGATACTTGCTGGATATGGCTACAGTACATTACAAATCTTTGGTTATCGTATTCTTGAAATTAAAAAATGACTTCGGATGCGTCCTGTATACATCTGAATACTTTGTGGATACCTTTGAAGATAAGAGGAGAGGGCTTGACCTTTCGATGATGGATCATTAATTTTAGCATTACTGTATGGAGCATGGCTTTTGATTTATTGATTTGAATAACAAGTAAATGGTAGAGTTTGTGGATTTGATATTATTGTATGGAGTATGGTTTATGTTGTAATGAAAACTTGCTATGCTTTATTTAATATGTGTAAAAAGAATATATATGTATTGGTAGATACAATGCGTCTTTGGCACAATATGTTCTATTTTTCAAGATTTCTTGTGCCAGTATATCTGTATTATGTAATATTTATGCCGTATTCCATATCTTGCACTTCAAAAGTTTAACAGGTTGCTTTCATAGGAAATAATGTTGCATCTGTCCTTGTTTATTTTTAGTTTATGTAATCTTATGCCCACATAAGTTTCTTTGTCCTTTCTTTTAGCTTATATATAACTCACTTTGATGCTTATGCCTTAATGAACTTGGCTCAGTTATGCTGTTTGAATGGATGTTAAGTTTTATTATCTAGACTAAGGTTTGAAAACTCAACTTCAAAATAGGTTTTGGCTAGACCAAATAAGTTTTGGTTTTGGCAAGTGTAGCAGTTTTGGTGGTTTCTCTCTAGTTCTGGTTATTTGGTTGCAAAAAATAAACAAATTCAGAAGTACAACTAAAGCAAAAAAAAACTAATATAATGAAGAAAAAGAATGCTGGTCAAGATTAATGTTTTTGATATCTTATCAATATATATTAGACTATGTAAGACCCTCATATGCAATATTTTGGTTGTTTCCTCAGAAAGACATATTTTGAGTGTTCTATATGATTGAGAGTTCAATATATGGTAATAAAATGTTTATGAAATAAAAATGTTATTCTGAAATATTTACTCATCTCTCTCAAATTTCTTTTTATGAATTTTAAGTTCTAGTATAGGCAACCCATGTCAAAATAAATTATTTATCCTTAATCTCTTCAGAAATTAATGTAACGGTGATTCCAAATGTTTTCAAAACCGTTTAAGTTTAGTCAAAATAAAATGCTTCCAAATAATTAAAGAATCAAAAAATTTAAATAATAAAATCATTCAACCTATATACACATTACAGTTGGCACTATATACCAACTTTGTCTAGAACTTTGAAACTGTCCCTAGTTTCAAATTGAGCCTGGGCCAGTTTTATTTTTAACTTTGGAGTTTTTGCCGCTGAATCCGGACCGAGGTCGGAGCACAACTCGGAATGACTTTGAGGTTCGCGGGAATCGAGCTGAATGGAGTGGCCGTGGTGCACTGGAGCTGGCTTCCTCTGGAGATGGCCTGCAAGAAGTCTACTTGTCGGAGAGTTTTCGATGAAAAATCCTCCGATGCCTAAGTCAGAATAGAGAGGCAATAGTATAGAAGCAAAAAATTTCAGCAGAGGGTGGTTCTCTGTGATTGATATTGCATAATATCACATATCTGAGGTCTTTCGGACTGTCCCTTCACATAGAGAAGTCGATTTTGTCGTTATCTTGGTCGGCATGATGTGCACCAATCACCAGGCAGCGGTCATTAGCACAGCTTTGGCATGGGCAGCGTATGGTACTGACCGCGTGCCGAATGTAGAGCTGCCACAACGACTCGTCGTTGTCACGACGGTCGGTTGCCAGTGCTATCAGTTCTTGTCGGCGCGTGTTGATTAGTTCCTCAGTTGGAGCACCTTGGTTGGCTGGCTTCTCGGTTGAGGCCGAAGTTGTCTACCTCGGATTGTACCGACGCTGTCGAGGTCAGTTTGGTTCGAAGTTGAGGTGGCGACAGAAATCACGTTGTCACCTCAATCGAGGACAGAATCTTTGTTAGGGGGCAATAAATGCGTCGATCCGTCTTCTCGAAGCGTCACCATATTTAGGACATCCCGAGGCTCCATTAATGGAGGGCTATCTTGAGGCTTATTACTGCAGCGATTTTGGTGAATCGCTTGCACCGTACCTTGAGCTGACACGTGGCTCAATCTGCCTTGGTAGCCAAACCGGTGGTTCGATCAGGGCCGTCTGCGCCCCTATATAAGGATGGCCCCTCCCTTCATTTTATGCTTATTGCTTCATTTGTTTTTTTGCTTGAGTGCTCAAGTGTCCAGACTTCTGGGCGGTGCTTCGACAAAGTTCCATTTTTTCGATATCGACGTCCAACGTGTTTCGCCATTTTCGGTGGATACCCATTCCTTGGCTGCTCGGCCTCTTTCTTTTGCCTTATTTTTTATCCTTCTTTCTTCATCTTCCTTCTTTGTTTCTCTGTGATTTCTACATGAGTGAAGTTAGGGTCAGTGCATCAGAGAGAAGTTGGTCGTCAGGCCATTCTTCTCAAGCTCGGCAGCCATCGCTTCTGGTTGAGCTTGAGGTCCGATCGGGCCCGAACTACAGGGTGTCCGCCCTCACATAAGGGGAAATGGACATCGCCTGAGCCCAACACTTCATTCCTCCCGAGTTGTCTTCGAGCTCGCCAGTCCTAGTGACCGGGTTACCATACCTCCTTCTCGGCTCGGCCTGTACGAGGAGACTTTGAGGGCCGGGTTGAGAGTTCCCCTTCCCTCCTTTTTCGTCCAATTGCTGAGGGTCTACTACCTCGTTCTGACCCAACTGGTCTCGAACTTCTGGCGGATCCTTGTCGGCTTTCTCTCCCTCTGCCTTCTTTGGAACATTCCCGCCTCGGTTTCGCTTTTCCAAGGATGCTTCACTTTGAAGCGGCATCCTCAGGACAACAACTGGTGGTACATTTCTCTTTTGAAAGGACACCAGTTGATTCGAGGTACTCCCTCTTCCATCCATGGATAGAAAGGGAGGTTCTTCTTTGTCTCTTTCGAGCAGCTATGGCTGTTTGAAACCGTATGGAGGACATCTAGGAGAAATTTGAATCGCCCCTAGGTTGTCTAGCAACGATCAAGGAGCCTTGGAGACAAACTTCTCCAGTATCGATTCGAGATTCCTGCCCTGCAGGAGTTGTTTGAGGAGATGCCGATCAATGTCGGTCTGAGCTTGGCCGACCCTCAGAATAAGCTTCTCCTGAATTTTTTCTATCTTTTCACTTTGTTCTATTCTTTTCTGACCTCATCCTCAATTTTGCTGCTGTTGTAGCGATGATGATTGACATGGCTGTGATCCGCAAGAAGATGCGGAAGAGGGCGGCCGCGGCATTTGAAGGCGAAGCCCCCCAAAGGAAGAAGTCCAAAGGGGAGTCCTCGTCAGCCCCTGCTACCGAAATCACTGCTAAGGTTGCTGTGGAGGCCTCGGTCCCTGCTGTTGAGGCCACCACTCGAAGTTCCTGCCGAGGCCTTGGTCCTCGAGGTCTCCCTTGAGGTGCCCGTACCTTGGGGGGAGAATGTGGAGATTGACGCCGAGGTTGAGATTGTACCGCCGATCAGCTTGGCCTCTTTGGAGGAGGTCGTCCTGGCACAACCCCGTGCCACCGCCACGCCTTCATGTCGGTTGCCCCCAGAGCCCTTGCCTTTGCTTGGTCAGACCGAGCTCGTTCGCTCCAGTTGAGCAGGGCCCCTTAGTTCTGCCCTTCACCTAAAGGATCTACGTCCCGAGGTGGTTAGTCCCAGAACCAGATTCGGCTTTGATGACCCCCAAGGTGGCGAAGGAGATGGTCCGAGCCATGCAACTTCGAACTAACAGGGATCTCATGCACTCCGTCAATATCGACGAGCTATTCAACGGGGCTTTCGCCTCGGTCATCCGGGTAAGCTTCTGACTTACAAATATTCATTATGTTCACTTCGGCAACCAACCCTTTTTTTCTCTTTTCAGTATGCTTGCGAGATCAACTATATGTATGAGTCAATCATGACGCTCACGAAGCGTGGCTCGGAGCTCCAGGCAAGGTGGGAGGTTGTCGAGGAGCTGGCCCATCTGGTCAAGGAGAGTGCGGAGGCTGCCGAGGAGCAGGCCTAGTAGGCCGAGGAGAGGGTCAAGGCTGCCGAAGACAAGATTGAGTTGGCGAAGCCCATGCCTCAACTGCGAGGACCCAGGCAAAAATAAAGGAGAGCCAACTGTCCACCACTAGGGAGGCCTTCAAAGCCGTTGAGTAGAGGGCCACAGAGCTTTTCTGTGAAGCTAGTCCAGGCCTAGTGGAAAGCCAACGAGGCAAGAGAGTATATTGCTCGAGCCAAGAAGAAGTTCGCTGAGGCCAAGGAGCTTGTCCTCCAAGCATAGTAGAGGGTTGCTAAGGCAGTCGAGGAATACTGCTCCTCGAACCAGTGCAATGACGAGTACGAGGAGAACGCGATCGACGTCTTTGCGACGAGCTTTGAGGAATGCCGAGCTTGGGCCTAGCAACTCTTGCCCGAGGTGGACTTCTCTGGCCTTCAACCTAACTTTGGTGAAGCAAGTGACGAAGACGGCGAAGGCAACGAGGCTAGTGGAAGCGGAGATGGTGGTGAGGAGGGCGAGGTCAGCGGCGGCGAGGAGGGTGAGGTCGCGGCGGCTAAGGTGGAGAAGGCGAGGAATGAAGTCCCGCGGCGAAGGCGGGGAAGGCGAGGAATGAAGTCACACCCTTTGTCTTTTTTCTTCTTTTCGCTCGGATGAACCGAGCTCGATGTACTTCTTTTGCTCGATTTTTGCCGGTGGCTCTGTGCAGCATCATGAGCGCTTTAAAGCTCTCTAGGTGATCCAGAGGATTCGAAGTGCCATCATATGGCTCTACTTAGGACATTTTGATCTAAGATGGGATTGGTTCCTTCATGATTTGCTAGTAGAAGGGGGTTCTGAGGAGAAGTTGAGGTTGTTGTTTGCCCTTGGAACTTGTCCGCTGAGGGCCTTAATTTGTTGGCCCATCTTCTCAATTCTCCTATTGAGGTCACACCTTGTTGAGGCGGGGGCTCCGCGTGGCAAGGAGATGAAAGGCTCTGAATAGAGTTATTGCCAGAATAGAGGCTTGGAGTATGCCATTTTCCATCCCGACAAGGATTGTTCGGTCGGGTGCGTCGACTTTGACGAGACTGTTTTGAGTCTCTGCCCCAAGAGTGGTGGCTGAATAGGGGCATGTGATGCGTTGGCGACTGAGAGTGGTGGCTAGGCTGATCGAATTTTGGCCGGATTGGTTTCGGTCATGCCGTTGCCTACTGCAGGCCCTAAATTGCCGTGGTGAGCACCTATATTTGCTGAATGAGCAAGTTGAATTGCTCATTGTTCACCTGCATGGCAGATTATTTCGGCGGAGTTGATTTTGGGCTTCGGAACAACCCTTGGGAGATGGAGCGCAGCGTTGCGAGGCATGAGACGCAATGCATGCTCCTCACAACCTCATGCTGATGATCTCTCCCTTGGAAACAACGTAACTGGGGGCGTCCTTCCTCTAGCACTAATATGTTGCCGCTGAATTCAGATTGAGGTTGGATCACAGCCCGGAATGACATTAAGCTTGGCGGGAACCGAGCTGAATGGAGTGGCCGAGGTGCGCTGGAGCTGGCTTACTCCGGGGATGGCGTGCAAGAAGTCCGCTTGCCGAAGAATTTTCGGCAGAGGATCCTTCGATGCCTAAGTCAGAATAGAGAGGCAACATTATGGAAGAGAGAAATTTTAGCAGTGGATTGTTCTCTGTGATTGATATTGTATGATATCGCATACCTGAGGTCTCCCGGGAGGAGAGTCGATTTTGTCGTTACCTGCATTGACTTGATGTGCACTAGTCATCAGGCAGCGATCAGTAGTACGGCTTCGGCGTGGGCGGCGTACGATACTGACTGTGCGCCAAATGCAGAGTTTCCACAACGGTCACTCGTCACGACGGTCAGTTGCCAGGACTATCAGTCCTTGTCGATTGACTCTTCAGTCGGATACGAAGTTCACGTCGGTTGGCGGGCTTCTCAGCTGGGGCCGAAGTTGTTTACCTCAGTCTATACCGAGGCTGTCGAGGTCGGTTTGGTCTGAAGTCGAGGTATCCAGTGTTTCTACCATCACTGAGTGATACTTCTAACCATGTCTTACGGGTTGCTTGGGGTAGTTTCTCACATTTGTCTTTTAGGGTTACTTTGAAATATAGCTTAAGGCTCAAAGTGGACTTGTACGGCAACCATGAGATCAAATTCCATTAATACAAAATGACACATATTGACTGCACAAAAATTGCCAAAAAATACAACTAAATGTAAAGTAACATGGAAGAACTAACTAGCTACAAGTTTGGATAAGAAACAATGCAAAAAACTGTAGTGTTTACCCATAATAATCTTGGTGCCTTAAACTTTGAAAGAACAAGTCTGATCCCAATCTGTGCCATGCTTTTGGAAGGATTTAGCAAGCCCTATATTTTTATGAAATCTCAACTAGCAGTTAATACAATCTCTATGCTTAATTATTTAACATTCCTAAACTTTGTATTTCCTTCATGCATTTCCTATGCTGAGCAGGAACCAAAACAAGATCAATCCTGAGACAAAGCCCCATTGTACTAGTTAATGAATTACCATCAAATCCCTTACTTCTAGGGTCATTAACCCCAAATTTGCTAAGGATCTTTCTCATCCTGTAGCGTAGTTTGGCAATGAAAATTTGATCACTTTTCTACATGCTACCATGCTCTTTCTATTAACTTTTCCTCTTATGATTTATAATTTGCAAGCTGAGTGGGCATTTCAAAATGAGTCGTACAAAACTTGATTGGATTGTTGTTGTTATTACTACTATTATTATTGTTATCATTATTACTGTTGAGAATAATGGTGGGCATGCCACCAGTCATTTCAGACATGACAAAACAACTATCACATATCTAATACTTAAAAAACAGTTTAAAACAGAAGAGAGGTCCAACCTTTGTTAATTAGGTCCTTCAACTTACTCAGAATACCTGCAGCACCACTTAGACATGGTAAAGTTATCTGGTTATGAGTCTGCAAGAGGAATTTAGAGAATAGAAAACCTAAACACAATGACGTGCCACATTGACATGTACCTGCACCCAATGCTCATGCTCTAAGTCTATGTTAACATATTGTGCAACCATTAAGATATAGGGCCTTCATTGTATACATATTTCCTTGAAACTGTGTCTGGGTATTGTCCTATGATAAATCAGAAAGCATGGAAACGATGCCTGATTCAGACTTGAAGAAGTTTTAGAGATCGAGTACTAAAGAATTGTTGGGTCCAACTTTTGTGTCAGAGAGAGAGAGAGAGACTTTATGACTGATTTAAACTCTAAAAGTGGGTTGTGCATGGGTAGAGAGAAGGAAAAAGAGAGGATTTGGCTCCTTTCATGACTTGTATTTTGGTAGAAAGGATGCAAAGATTATATAGGTATGGCTCCATCTTGGGTTGCATTAGTTGTACTTGAGATGGCATTAGATAGTGAACTGAGGGTCGGATAAGGTTAGGTATAGGAAAAATAGTTGTGGATGCTGTTACACTGATTTTGGTTCATAGGGTCATGGAAAACCAACTTAAGGAGTGTGCCTCCGTGGAAAACTGTAAAAAGAGGCAAGCCCAAGAAAAAATGCCAGATTGTCAGTGGTAAATCTTGACCAGATCTGGCAAAGAACATAAGGCAATCTATAAATTTACAGAGGCCAATTGCTACCCGTCCCTCTGGTTCCAGTAGTAAGTTCAAGCGATTCAAAAGTAAAATTTAAGAAGGAAGCTTTTGACATTTTGGTACATGACATTTTGTGATAAAAAATTGAATCAATGTGACATCACTCCAACTTTATTTCACATTCTCGGAATTGGATTTTTATGTTAGATGATTTCTTTTGCAGTTTTTCTAACTTTAGAGTGTATACATATTTTTTCATGTGGCAGATCTTATGGCAACAAATTGAAGAAATGGAAGTGTACGGATGCTGAAATTCAGGCACATGCTCTTAAAACAATGACTGCATTTATCAATTGTTTGTCTTTCTCTCTACTACAGCATCCTCTTACAAAGGTATTCCTGTCCTCTTTATGAAAGTAATTTTCTGTTAGAGAGGGAAGAAGAAGAATGCTTTTGGCTACTGTTATCCAAATGTGCAATTGCAGTTCTGTTTCCAGCTTGTGCTATTGGATTGTTGTTTATATGAAGATAAAGCATATATATGTATTGTGTGTGTCTATATTTATATACATATACATATATATGTATGTGTACATGTACATCTATATGTATCTGTATACATATTCCGGGTGCACTAGCTTTCGTTTTTGCCAAATTTTATGATGTTTTGTTATACTAGGTTGACATGTAGAATGCACTATGATTCATATATCAGTGTTGTATGTGGTAAATTCCCAAAGATTGGATGAAAAACTGCGAGAGGTTTATAGTTCTGCATCCTTAGTTTTTCCAATTACAAGGGAATCTAACTGGGTTGTTCCTGGTTTCTTAAGCTGAAACTATGGATACGATATGGTAAGTTTCAGTCTCCTCTTTCAGGTTTTCTGTAGGTCTCTTTCTAGCAAAGTGCCTCAATCATGAATTTCACCACCTCATGATGAAAGTCATTTTCAAGTTGTATGATGGCCAGTAGATGTTCATAAACTTTGATTGTTTACAGTTCTATACTTTATGTTTAAGGTTGACATGTCCAGAGTAGCATTGCGTATGTGCAATGCACATGTGAGGAATCATGTATAACTGTGATCTACCATCTGATTTAAATATATTTCTATAATTTATTTAACTTGATGGAGGCTGTCCCTCTTGTGGCTAGTGCACCCTCCCTCTCCTCCTCTTTCCCCTCTTAAATAGGTGGAGATAGAAGAGAAGATGTGCCTTAACAAGGATCAAAGAAGCAGAGGCTAAAGTGACATCTTAGGGAGAGAGAGAGAGAATATTTACATGTACGCCTTTCAAAAAAACACTTTTCTTTAAACCCCCTCCTTTAAATAGGCAGGAATAGATGGGAGAGTCTATAAGAGAAAAGTAGCTGAGCCTTTATAGGCAATGAGGAAGCAGAAGCTAAAACATCAGTATTTGATAGAAAAAAGTGTTTATGCATGCATACCCTTCAAAAGTGATAAGTACTAAAATAACTTCCCAAAAGTCTGAAACTTGCATGGTTGTCCTTCCAAAATCTTATGGTTTCATGTACACCTCTGCTACTAGATGATGTCCTCCAAATGAGTGCTATATTATCATTTTATCCTTTCAATGATTTTTGCAGATATGCTCTTTCATATAGAAATTGAACACCAAATTCATATATTAACCTTGAAGTGTAAAGAATTAATAAAAATTGAGGATAATGTAGTCGATGACAAGTTATTTTTAACCTGGCCAAACTAAGGTAGTATGACAAAAATGAAAGGAAAATGACAGGGATGTAAAGATGCAAATTTCATACTTTTGAAGGGCACAAAAGGAAAAATCCTCCCATAAAGAGAAATTGTATCTCTAGAAATCCTGACCTGGACATGTTTTTTCCCATGCCAAGAAATCAATGTTATAATAGTACAGATAATATTAGAGATATTATTCTGTTTGGAAGCATATTAGTTACACGAGATTGTCAACAAATTCATCTATTCTTAAATGAGATCAAGATTTCAAATTTTCAATATTGCTATTGTATTCACCTTGGGGTGTCACTATTGTTTACTCTCTCTATCAGCACCTCTCCAATATTCCATGCACGAGCATATGGATTTCGCTTGCCTTTATGACTCTTATTTTGTTTATCGGTCAGTTTTGAGATATTTCTTGTATATTTGTGATTAGATCAATTTTTGATGCTTCTTGCTTAAAAATAAACTATAAAGCGTGTTTCTGTAAATATATTGTCTTTGCTCTCTAGTGTTGCTGCTTGGGCCAGCACAGTATCGAATTTCCAATAGCAAAATATATATATACAAAATAAAGATTTTTGGATCCCCCACCAAAAAAGTCAAGGAAAAAAGGAAAAATTCTACTATTCATTCATTACTGGAAGATTCCATCCACGAATAACTTAACTAGCATGGATTGACTGCCTGGACTGACCGATCCTGGGAACAAACAAAAACTAAGCTTCATGCTGAAGAGAGAATTCTTCCAGGAAGGGCTGGTCCAATGGTCATTGCTAAAGGAGCATTATAGTGCTCTGTGCACCAATCCATCCAAGTCTGTCAATACTCAATAGCTGAAGCTCTATTAGAAAGTTTGCGGATTCTAAGATCCTTCAAAATATGTAATAACTTACTGACCCGACAGATTCATCTATTCACTGTAGGGCCTGTTGGATAATCCCGCAAGATTTGTGATCGGGAACAGAATTTCCAATATGAAAGTACATAAGGCCAGGACCATTGTGGAGGAGAGGAAAAAATGACCTCCACAAGTCTATATTTTCTACTTGAGGTGTTCAGGCCTCTCCCCCCCCCCCCCCCCCCCCACCAACCCCCCACCTTCCCCCTCTTCCTCTTCTTCTCACCCTTCACCTAACCCTCTTTATCTTCGATTGAGCATTCCCGATTCGATCTAGTGGGTTTTTACAAGATTATCCAAACAGGCACTTCAAATGCCACAAAGTCTTGATTGGTTTAAACTTAAAGCAAGGCCCAATGTGAAAGGTTAAGGTGAAACTCTTTGCAGATAACATCTCTGCTGAGAGATAAATTGTGAATAGACATCCTAACTTTATAGAGGTATGGATGTTGAGCCTGGGACTTTGTTTCATGCAATGTCATTTATTTAATCATCCATCGATTTATAGGAAAGATCTGGATAAAAGAAATTTGGGAACATTTACCTGTCACATAAAACAAATATGGTACTGAAAAGAGGAGACAGTGAAACTCTTAATAACATGCATGGGAATATCTTGTAATTTTTTTTCTCATATATAGAATAACTTTAACTGGAATAGAATTTTTGTCAGACCACATGTCCATAAAACTGATAATATGTTCTTTGGCACATTCATATCTGTTACTTGCGCTTTGGGACTGGCTTAATCATCTTTTGTCAAATGGTAAAAAATCATAATTAGAAACTGTTCAGGTACGTTTGTAATAGAAGTTTGCAAACAAGTTAATATAGATTCCAGAAGCATAAAGAAAATTAAACTAAGTGATGCATCCATATACAAGTGATGATAAAACATTAAGTACAGAAGCAGCAGCAACAAAAACAGCAGCAGCAGCACATATTATTATTTTTCCATAAATTCATGAATTCCAATTTTGTAATACTAGTCAATGGCTAACTGTAGTTTGTTTTTTTCCTCTCGATTAATGAAAACCAAATTAAACCGCTGGGAGATTTAAACCATGAGGCATGAAACTAGAATACTACCAATGCAAGTATTTGCTTGCAAGGTATGTGATTGAACTTGCTTTTCAGCTGTAGAGAATGCAATGCTGCAGCTGATTAGCTTGCTACTGATGTGGCCAGTTGTTCGGGCTTTGTTCTCTGGGACTCCTTCACCCCCTTGCCTTCACGCTCTGCTGTTATCTAACTCAGTAGGATGTACCTACACTAGAGTGGTTTGATAAATCTGTCTCAAAAAAAAAAAAAAAATTTTTGGCATGAGGGTAACATCACCAGTGGCTGATTGAAATAGAATAATAGCCTCACTTTCATCTAGTGTATGTCTAGTAGACAAAGTGCTTCTTTGCTCCAAAATCAACCCACCACAATTTGCATATTGCTATGTTGTGCAATTTTGGAGATCAAAATAGTTGCATATAAATTATAAATAATCAAAAGAAAAAGAATAATCATTGTTTCAGAATATATTGAATAAAGAGCACAAATCTGAGGCAACCCAACAACTTAACAGAGCAATTGATTTAAACCCTCATCGAGACTAGTCCAAGAAGCAAGTCAGACCTGCTTCTGCTCAGCAATTTAGACAACCTACTATCTTTTACTTCCGTACAACCGCTGATGGACCCATTAGGCAACACTAAGCAACATGCTAATTTGCACCTCTAACTTGCTTGCTGGTGCCATCTTTTGACATCAATCAAACACCAACCTTCCCTATCCAGTGAAAATGGGATCCTATTTTTCTGTTGCCCATCTAAAGATAAGGCCGGATCCCTTAAACCCTTTAGTGCATCCTGCAGTACAGAAGCCAATTCAAACAATAAATCTAAGGGTTTTTTGCATGGATACCCTTCTAAATATCGGATTTTGCATGAATATCCTTTCAAAATTGATATTTGTATGTATACCCTCGTAAAACTTTCTTATTGTACAAATGCCCCTAATATAATGGTTGTTCTAACGTTGTTAAGAAAAATCATATTTATATTAATTAAAAATAAAATAAAATATTAAAATTATGCTATTTTCCTTGTCTTTTTCCCTTACTATCGGGATCGTGATCCTACGGGGGTTTGCGATCGAGAGTCGTGTGTGGGATCGCGATCGCGATCTCCTTCACCGCGATCGCAATGCAGCTTGCAGCTCGTGATCGCGATCCCGCGGGCAATCAGTATCGCGATCGCGATTGCTTGTGGGATCGCGATTGAGCGGGCTCGCGATCGCGATCCTCTTCACTGCGATCGCGATGCAGCTCACAGCTCACGATCTCCTTCCGCCCTATTTTCGTAATCCAACAGTATTTGATGATAAAACAAATTTCTTTTAGCTTCTAAATCTCTCCTCTCCAAAATTTAGTCGTGGACTCGATCCATCTTCCAAATCTCTCCTATTTGTTCATCATAAAAAAGGTATTTCAATATCATCTTGCCCTCTCTTCCCTCTCGTTGATGTATACTATTTTTCTCCTATTAATTTGAACAAAAAAAAAAACCATTACAAGTGTTAGAAGAACAATAATGATTGTTGTAGCTGATTTTATTTCATTCCTATTTTTCGCTGTGAACCTAGATTAAAGTTCTGTTTTTTGGTTTCTAACCGCATACCATATACTTTATTTGATGGTAAGAAAGGAGAAGTATCACCCATTTTTGATTGCTGAAACATAGTATAGCTATGTTGGGGGAAATGATGAAACTTTATTTCAAGAGGAGCAAAAAACAGATACTAAAATTTATGGTTCTGAGAGTAGCTATCACAGTATTTATAATAGTGATTCTGATGATGATCATTAAAATATCATAGAGCTCAGACAGCTAAGTGCATTCCCCGCAGTGTTAAGAGCTCGGACAACTAAAGAAGTGGGGGTAGGGATTATTTAATATAAAAAGGATTATTTTCATATCCCTTGAAAATGCAACCTTCCACGTCAAGCTCCACATGAAATTTCACTAATTTATACAAAAATGAAAACAAAAATATGATGATGGTGCCAAATAGGTTTTAAATAATTATTCCTATTTCAATGTGTTTTATGCAAGAGGATGCTCATGATGAAGTTTCTTCCAAGGCCTAGAGAGAAGATATTAACTAATAAATATAGGATTATGAAGGCTATCATATTAAGTAATGTATCTAAATTCTTTCCATCTACTAGATTTCTTTTTACATATATACCCTTCTAAATATAGAAAATTGCATAAATATCTTTGTAAAGTTGCTATTTGCTTGTATATCCTTGTAAATATTTCTATTTGCACGTCTACCCATTAAGGGTATTTTAGTCATTTTAATTTGAAACTATTAATTTTTTAACGACGTTAGATAGCATGGGTACATATGCAAAAACAAGAATAAAAAAAGGGCAGAATAGCAAAACAAGTGTTTTAAGAGGGTGTACATGCAAATATTAATTTTGGAAGGGTATTTATGCAAAATTCGATATTTAGGGGAGTATTCATGCAAAAAATCCTAAATCTAAATATCTATTAATATCTCATCATTACTGTTTTTGCACTACTGTATAGATCAAAAATTGAGAGTAAGGTTCTATGTCAAATCACTACAGTCAATTATGGGAAACAAAATTATTTTTCTTGCAAGAAACATATGGCATTGAGTGCTTGAAATATGATTTCTCTTAGGAGTTCCATGAAAACTTATTTTAGAAATAGGATATCATGAAACCAGAATATATTTGAAAGGGACACTTTATATCTGTAAATGTTACTTGATCTTTCATCCTATATATGATTACTTTTTATCAAACAGATTATGAAGTGGTCATCCATCTATTTCATAAAGTTCATTCTTTATTTAACCCACTTGTATTTATCCGAACCAGCCAAAGCATCGAAGGTTTAGAGAAAACTTATAAAAAGTCAGATGCTATAGTATTTCCTAAGGTCAATGCACCAATCCTACAAATCAGTAAAGATAGGCTGGTTCTACAGTGTTATTAGATCAGCACCAAAAAAAAAGAAACCTAAACTTATTATCTGCATAATAAAATTTTTAACCATAACCATGCTGAGAAAAGTGCAAATAGAGATGAATCTGCCTGAAATTCTTGCAACATTACCTGGTTTAGCATTCACCAATTGCATAAAATTTGGAATCTTGATTCTGCCACATTCGCTGGGATATGACTAAAGTAGAACTAGAATCCAATAGCTCGCCATATATTTTTATTTTTATTTTTTTTAGTATCGAGTCAACCCTCTGCTGCTTCAAATCTCTGCTGGAAAGGCATGTGAATCTAAATCATGAATTGCTGCTCCTAGTGGAATCTCTCTGGATGATTTCTTTTTGCTACCAAAAGCTCCAACATAGATGCAATCCAGCCATCGCCTTTGCTGACGGCCTCCTTGACTGAGAAGGTCCTTCTGAACTCTGGATTTGTCTTGCTGCTCGCAGAACTAGAGCCCGACTCATAGTATGAAGTCCAAATCAAGCCTATGCTTGGCCATCTTATCCAGTTGCCATTGTTCATCTAGGCTTGCCTGCATGGCAGCTTGGATCCGTGCCTCGTCATATGGAGCGGACGCCTCCTCTGCCGCTTGGTGGTCCACTTCTGTCTTTTTCTTGGCAATCCTCTTTTTCGCTGCTCTGAAATCAGCGAAGTGCTTTTTCATTAGCTGTCGAATCTTCTATGGGCATTTTCGGCATAGATACAGGTAATCACCAACTAAGTGCTGCTTTAACCTGATTATTCCTTCTCTCTTAACTCTGTTTTGCGCCAGTGCCCAGCCAATAACACGCTCTGGGTCCTTTTTTCTTCATGGTTCCATTTCTGCAAGTTTATCAAGTACGCTAGTTTATCAATTATTTAAAATTAGCAAAAATTAATACGATGATGATATTTTTTTTTATCTCAGAAAATATATTTAATTTATCTAATACGTAATCCTAAATTTTTATTTTTTATTTATATATTTTTAAAATTTTTAATTTTAAAAAATATTTATATATCATAAATTCAGAAAAATATGATTTCTATTTTAAAATTTACTTTTGAATTATGTAATACATACTACTAATTTTTATAATTTTTGATATTAATTATATATTTTAAATTATTTTTTTATTTAAAAATAATTTTTAAATATTGATTTTTTAAAAAATTTATTTTAGCTCAGATCCATGTAAAACCCAATAGTGGATGGTATATGTATTTTTCTAGACTCTCGTACATGTATAAAATGCTATTTATTTCTTATTTTTTTTCAAATTTAGATCTTGGTTACGGTGTGCATGATCGCATCAAAACTTTAATGAATGGACACCAAATTTTTATAGAGAGTATCTTGCATGCCCCTAAATACGTTTTAATTTTACAATTTTTTCTATTTATTTTTTAAAAATTATTCTTTTTTAATCCGAAAATATATTTTAAATTTTGAAAAATTATACATGATCCAAAAATTAAAATTTTTTATGTCAGTGTGTACATCATCCATAGATCTACAATATATAAAAAAATTCAAGCCCAATTCAACAATTTGGCATGATCTCTTCTTATTTTGCAATTTTTGAGCTATTTTTTAAATCTTTCTAAAAAAGAAAGAAAATAGATAGGAGAGAGGAAGCACACCTTATTTAGCTTTGGCTCTTTCTTCTGATAGCTTGAATCGGTCTTGTTTGTGTGGAAAGGGAAAGCGGCGGTGCCTATGTCAAATTTCGTAGGAAAGGCCTTCTCGGGCCCTCCCAACACTTTTAGTGGTTTTCAAAGGCATCTTGTGGCCGCAATCATGCAATAGTGGCACTGTGGCATTACCCACAGTCAACCTGGTTTGACTTGGTGCAAACCGATCGGTTCCAGTCCCAAAGACCGGTTCCGGTCCCTATGGGCCGGAACCAAATTTAAATGGCGAACCAATCCAGTTTTGCACCTGGTCAGTTCGGTACTGTCTGAACCAGGCGGTTTGGCCTGATTCGACAGATCTTGCTAGGGAATGTCAAAAAGCAACTATTACTTCCATGAAGGCATGTGATTGTTGGAGCTTTGACCAGCACAAGGCACACTGCTGGGGTACCTTGCACAATGCAAGGTACCCAGTGATACTGTATTGCCTCATGTCCAACATTACGGCTTTGATATGGTTTGGCATGGCTCTATGCTGATTGGTGCCGAGCCAAAAAGGTTCTGAACACCTTTTTGTCACCATTTCATTACCTTAGAGAGGGACTTGGAGGTTCTTGTTTCTGTGGACAGCCTATAACTCAACAAGCGGGGAATTGAAAGGGGAAAGCAAGCATTAGTATGAGGAATCTTCTGCTCAGCGTGCTGCACCTACTCCGAAATCTCCCTAGAAACTTGTTCCTGCACATGCTTATGAATAAAAAAATTAAGAGATCTGCTTCTCCCACAACAATCTGCTTTTGCACCCACACCTGCTTATGATAACTAATAAACACTTTATTTATGTGGATGTCGTTTAAAATTCGATAGATAGAAACTAAAATACCTTGAAAATTAGATGGTCAACATTCTAACTCAAGAACAAATTCTAGATTTTTGGAATTTGGTCAAAAAGGTGACTTTAAATGCTAGGGAGCTTCTCAAATCTTAAAAGCTATAAATTCTATTATATCCAAGCATTTGCAGGTCCAAAGTTGGGGAAGATGACATTTGCATCTTAGATTTCAAAATTTTGATCTAATATGACACTAACCAACATGCAGTGGTTCAACACATGTGCCTTCTCTTTTTCTTCTGATTCTTAGTCTCCAATTTTTCCAATCCAAAATTTATAAACAATTGCTTTGTATTTTTATCAAAGATGGCCATTAATGTTATGTTAATGAATTGTGAGGATGTCATATTAGCATCAATAACATGATGCACAATATTGCAAATGCTTGTATGTCTTAATTTTCAATTTGTGACATTGTATATAGCTTTAAATTTTTTTTTTAATGTATGGAAGATCTCTTAACAACATTACAAAGATGTGTAAAGTGCTATGATCTGAAAAAGCAAAGAAAATCGTTCATATGCTTGCATGCAGTCCATGCCAGTGCAACTGGCATCGTGTCCACAGCGTGACAGTCTATGCAAAGTGTTGGCATGGAACAATATAGACATGGCACTAGATACGTAAGTCCTTGTTTAGAGCTAACTGATATTTCTGTAATTTAATTCTCAGACATGCCATTATCTTTCCAGGATTCCATTTTTGATATGCTGGTAGCTCTTGAAGGGATTCTACAAGCGGAAAATGAGAGAATATCAAACATGGCAGCAGATGTGACCCTGAAGTTAGTTAACAGCTTAGGGAAATCCGTATGCCAATATCCTATGTTGGAGGTTATTATTTCTCTATCACGCTTGTTGTCATTATGTCGATTACCTGCTGCCTTCTCATCTGCGATTGCATTGAACTGCATCCTTACAAACCTAGGGCCAGTGAGAGGCAAAAGTCACAAGGAAGTTTGGAATGTTTTGAAGAATGCTGGTACAGTTGGCAGTGTTGTCCGTGCATTGCAAGATTATGAAGATAGATTTCAATCACTCGAGTGTTTCACAGAGATGACGTCTCTTCTCAAGACAATTCTATGGAGGTGGCCTCTCTCTAGATATCACATATGGAATAACACTAGATTGTTGGCCAAGCTAGGAGATAAATGTGCAAACACTGATACGTCCATTGCAGTTTCTATTCTGGAGCTATACTCTGTGCTAGGTATATTTGTTCTACTGTGATATCTCTGTCCAGTCCATTGCTTTCCATTTTTAGTAAAATAAACATTGTAAATCTGTTTGTCAGCTCTATGCGGTAATGGGACAATGAAGCTTCTTGAAAGTAAAGAGCTTCTTTTTAAGATTGTGCAAAGCATGGGAAGGATGCATGATTATAGTGTTAGAGTCAAGGCTTTAACACTTCTTCAACATTTAACGGTATGGGTTAAATTTACACCAAATTAGGATATGCTTTTTTTAGACAATCTGGATCTACAAAGCATTATGATTGGTTTCCTTTCTCCTACAGAGATCTGCAAAAGGAGTCTCTATGGTAACCACTTCATATTGTGAACCTGTTGTCAGAGGAATCATTGATGCAATGGGTGAATGGAGGTCATCAAGTTCCCAGATGATTCCTACTGATCAGATGGCCTTAGTGATGGAAGCATGTCGCTGTGCATTACTAACTCGTTGGGCCGGGAATCATCATTCATGTTTTTGGAATCATGATATCCATATAATCCTCCTTGATATAATTCTTGGCAATTGCGGCGCTATTTGTCTAACTCATGTAGAACCCTCACCTCAAGAGTTAATAACTCGAGTAAATGATAATGTTACAGATGCAAGACCCTATGTATGGGATATCCTTGGATATCTGATGGTACATTACGAAGAAGATTTTCTTAGCAGAACTAGAGGAAACTTGTGCTGCCTGAATGTTCTTATTTCTTGTGCATGGTAAATCTTTACCTTATTTTTGCAATATTTTCTAGGATATGACCAATAGGCATTTTATCTCTGCCTCCGGTTTCAAATTTGTTGTTAAATTGTGCATTATGCTATGTACTGATGTGATCATTTGCTTATAGTTCAGTGGCTGCAGACTTGATGCGGAAAGGTTGCAGTTCATCATCTTCCTGTTTGTCTGAGTTGGAACCTGTATTAAGGGCTGTTTTACTGATGGTCTTCTCCTTCTCCAAATACATTCAACGACGATCGAGGCAATGTCTGTCAGATATGGTGAGACCTTTTAGTGAAGCCCATTTGAAGTACATACTAGCTTCCCTACAATTAAATGCTACTGGAGAAGTCTCGTTATTGTCTGACAGTCTTCACACTGTTAATAACCTTATGAGTTTGGCATGCTATTCAACGTTGCCCCTGTTTCAGAAGCTCATTGTCAAAAGTAAAGGTATAAAGATATTGTCTGCCATTATTAAGAGGTGCTTAACTAGTGATATACATGTGAGAAGGTCAAGTGTTGCTTCTCATCTGCGTAGCAGCTCTGATGGAAAAACATGCTGCTGGAGCCATGTGGAAGACTGGGAAGGTGAGGACATTGTTCTATTCTATAGTCTCCAGACACTTTCTCAGTTGATAGAGGTTTCCAATCTCTTGTGTAATCACCATAAGATAACATCTGGAGAGATTATTTTATGCACAATGTGTGGGCTTGAATCTCAAGGTTTAATCAACAACCTTCAGTATATCTTGAGTAACAACTTAGGAGCTGGACCTCGATGGTACAGTGCACGCATTTTGAGTTTCTTTGGATTTTATGGTTTTCCAAGCAAGCTTGGCAGAAAGATGGAGAAAGCACTTAATGAGGATGTACTTGCTGACTTGAAATTATTACTCTCGAATGGTCAATCTCTTACGGTCCATGGTGCCATTCTTGTGGCTAGGTGCCCATATTTGCTACCTCCTAAAGAATCTTTTCAGAAGGAGAAAACATGGGGTGATGGATCTTCCAAAGAGCAAGAGAGTAAGCAGGATGAGGGAAGATTGAGACATGAAGTTCGAATGTCCAATCGTGTGGATAGTCTTGCTTTAAACAAGATCATGGAATATGTTTATACAGGATTTATTCATGTAGATGATGACCTTGTTAAACCATTAAAAATTCTCACCAAGTGCTGCGGCTTGAAGTCTCTATCAGATATGCTTCACCGAAAGTTGCCAACGTGGGGCACAAGTTGTCCCAGTTGTGACTTCACTGGAGCACTGGAGCCAGCTGGACATTCATTATCGTGAGTATCTTTATACTGCTGTATTAATAGTTATTGCTAATGATAGAGCAACTGAAAATAATGATAAATAAAACACAATATAGAAGGAAGATTACTCAGCTATATTGTGTTATTTGACTTTGAAATTCAGGTTGTCAATAACCAAATTATGATATCTCCGTGCATTTTAGTTTTTCTTTTTTCCTTTTTTCTTTTTAAGGAGGTCATGTTTGTTAGTTGCATCATGAAAGTATTCTTGCGAGTTCTTATGTCATAGAAAGGGTTTGAAGTGTGGTGAATTTTAACTCAAGTACATACCATTTATATTGTCCGCAGAGACATCATTTTGGAAGCCGGGGCAGCTGATGGAATGATTTGGAGTTGTACTATGTGCCAATCTCAATCGCCACACAAGCATGCACACAAAATTGTGTTGTCGTCTAGTAGTGATTATTTGCGAGCATTATTCCAATCAGGGATGCATGACAGGTAAGAAGAGAGACATTAACAATATTTTCATTTCTCTACCTCTTTATACATATGCATGCCACATATACACAATAATAAATAGATCAAAGAGTGATGAGTGATTTTAAGTTCCATTAATATGTTTTGTTATTTTTAATTTTAGCAACTTGAAGGTCTTACTATATTATAGAACATATATGAACATTTTGTATCATAAGGGTTGTAATAAAGTAATATTTATTTAGAAAAGAATGGAAGGGGTTTCTGGTTTAAATTATCAATAAGATCATTAATTTATAAGACCACTTCTAATGCGATATTTATCAAGGTCTGTTGTATTGACCATAACGTATAATATTAGTAAGGTACCAACACGGTACTAAGGTTTAGTTTTGTATACGAGCCAAACTTGTCCAAAGCTAGCAGAATCACCTTGTACTGCCCGGTATTGCTCGATGCTATGACTTGGAGTGGGAAAAAAGTGTTGGTTATCATACCAATTGTACCAATCGTACAGTTCCTAATATTGTTTTTGTGGACCTTGCTTATCAAAGTATGCTTGACTTTTGATGTAAATATTTTACATCAACTAACATACCATTAGAAAGAACTGATATCTTTTCCTACATATTTATAAATCTTATGTGATGCCAATGCAAAAGAAAAGATTGTTTAAATAAGTTATAGTATGAAAAATAATATCGTAAGATGATACGTTTAGTGTGTTTTTAGACCTTTGAAAGAGAACTAAGATTGCATTAAAAGCAAAACTACTGTGGTGTGCTTATGCATAAGGTTTGATTGCCATGGTTTGCACTAGCCTTGGACAATTATCAGGTTGGATCAGGTTCGGGCTAGGCCATAGCATAGTGTCAAAGTCCAGCATGGTGACCCAGGGTCCCCCCAATTTGGCTTCATTTTCATATTTTTATTCTCTTGAGCCTATTCAAGAGTGGAAAATTCCAAGCTTGGGGCTAACATGGCTCAAGGTGGCCAACTTTCAGGGCACAAATCTGACAATTCAAGAGCAATTCTATAGTTAGAAGCAAAGGATTTGGTGCACAACTGATAAGTATGGTGACAGTTGGTAGTAGCAGCAATCAGGTATGCAAAGAGAGAGGAGAGGAAGATGGAACATACGTGATCAACGAGCAGTGTCGTTGTAGTCTCATGAGTGGCTGTTGAGAGCAAAGTTTGCCGTCTTGGTACCAGATTTCGTACTTGTGCCAAATTAGCACTGTATCGGTATGGTACGGTACGGAATCTTTTGATGTGCCGAGTGTCGGTATGCCATTCGTACTGGATACGGGTACCAAACCGGTACGGTATGGTACACCTCGTACTATTCAAGTTCGGACTGATATGATGAACCATGGTTGAGAGTAAGAGGCAGAGGGAACATGGAACAAGGATAGGGGTGATAGAGGTAGTAAGAGATGAGGGTTGAGGTGAAAGAGGTATAGGGAGCAGGGTTAAAGGTGAGAGAGGTAGGGGGAATGGGAGCAAAGGTGATTAAGGTGGAGTTATTGGGTTTTGGACAAAGGAGAAATGTTGAGGAATATTATAGTTATAAGATTATTTGACACATATTAATAGAGACCATATTTATTTTTTGTACATATTTGTATAATTTCATGTTTGGTCATGTTGATTGTCAGTCAACATGGGCTCAGCATGAATTTCATTCTGGCCTAAGAATTTGGTCTAGCAACCTAATGAGGTAGAAACCCTTGCTCAGGAATGGCCCAAAATTGAAACAACCAAACTTGGTTTTCTTCTTGGTTGCACTTTGCCTTCTTTATGTAGTTGGGCTAATGGAACTTTCTGTATAATGTCTTCCTAATACTCATTGTTAGGGACATCCAATTCATGTTTGTTTATTGCACAATCTAGTAGTGATGTTAGTAGGGAAACCCTAAAGTTGAAGGCCATCACTACGTCTAAATGGGTTGGTCTGTTAAATCTATAGCATCATTGATTACAGTAGTGCAAATTAGGAGATTAAAGATGCTTAGTATTGAATTATAAAGGAAAAAAAATCTCCTTGCCATAATAATGAGTGTATAATAGTTAGGCATCATCTTGGCCATAATAAAATAGTGTAGCGTGGTAAATGAGATGAAGATGAAAGATCACAAAGGGATGATAAAACTTGTTGTTTGAGATGCAAAACAAATTTATCAGTGCTGGTTTTCGAGAGATATAATCTCATGTGAATTTTGAGCATAAAAGATAAGAAAGAGAGATGTGGGAAGTTTATTGATGAAAAAATGATCATGAAAATTTTATGAGGGCCGGAGAGATTATAGGGAAGAGGGGGGAGAGTTTTTTTTTTTTTTTTAACTTCTATTTGGGAGGGGGTTTTCCTTGAAGAGGCTCTTAGGCCCTATTTGGCATTGTAGTAGGTAGTAGAGCTTGTTTTATAGCTTTGCATAATAAAGGATATTGCATAGTGTTTTCAATTATATATTTGAATTATCAAAAATTATTATTATAAAGCAATTTTATTTTATAATTTATTTATTTGATATATTATTTTATTTTTATAAATAATATGGTATTAATATTTTAATAGAATATTGGAATAATACTATACTATACAATATAATATTATCATAATATGATTATTATTGTATGGTATAGTCACCATAGTGTAATAAAATAATGTTATTGTATTATTCAATGTAATCATGTAATATAATATAATACATATTAATAATATTATTACATTATGTATTATAATATTATTATATTGTCATTGGTTTTTGTCTCTATGGATTTTTAATTTGAATAAAAATAACTTTCTGACACTTTTTAAGGAAAACTTTTGCAAAAGCTCCAAATCGGAACTTTTTCCTTGTGGACTTCTTTCAGCTTTTGAAGGAAATAGAAAGCCATTTCAAAATTTTTACCAAACATTTCAAAATTGTTCAAAAGATCTTTTGGCCCTCCAAGAAGTGATTTTTGGTCCTCCAAAAACTATGACAAATGAAGCCTTAGTATGCAAGGATGAGATGAGCCTTGGGTTCTTTCAGTTGTGCTTAAATAGGAAACTAACTAGAAGACAAATGGAAAAGGCAAAAGGTTCTCTTCATGACATGGCTTAATGAGAATTTTCTTTTGATTTTGTTGTCCTTATAATACTTTTAGGTGCATGCTATTCCTTTGTATATGTGTATATTAAGGATTGAAATATTGGTCATATTGGTTACCGAGCTAGTACTCTTTGGTTTGACCGAACCAAAATCTGTCCGTCCTATGCCAGATTGCAGAATCAATGTCGAAGCATTCTATAATTGATCAATATCGCTCAGTATTTCCAAGGAAGCCTTTGAACCCTCTTTTTGGTGTTTTCCAAGATTTGAAGGTGTGAACAACCAAGAACATGGATTGTGGAGGTGAGAACAAGGATGACTAGGGCACTCCTAAAAACCCCTATTGTTCAATTGTAATGTATGCATGTAGATTTTCAATGCATTTTTAGTTAAAGTTATGTAAAGTGATGTGATGAACTAACAAAATTTAAGCACACATCTAATAGGATGACTAGGGCATTCAAATTAATGCACATCATATTTATGCTAAAATATAACATTAAAATAATAAATCATAAGATAAGGAAAAAAAGAGAGTTGTGACACCAACACAGCCCAGAACAGAAGCTTACCTGCCATTACCAAACCATACCAATAAATACCTTTTGCCAATATGGTTCTTCTCGTACCAGCTGACAATCAGTACACCCTCTTCCCAAATATCTGAATCCTTTATATTTGTGTGTATATATGTTGTATATATTTACCTCCAGGTCTAATTAGATTTATCATGGCTGTCTAAAACATTTTCTAACCACCAGTCCTCTCCCAAGTCCATCTCAATATTCTTTGGTGTTCGGAAATCCTGAATGCTGATTAGAAAATTTTGGAGTCCCACTCAAAGTAAAGTCCTGTCTTGACTATGATGCCTACTAATCATTTAATTGGACCTATTGAAATTGTCTGTATATTGTGTGGAAACAAGATTGCTCCTTTTATTCAATGTCCTAAGCTTTCGTCATTTAAAAAATTGGCCTTTAAAATATTTGTCATAGCCATTGTAATGGTTCTAGAGGTCGGTGAAATATTATGCACATGAACATGACAATTTATACTAGGATGATTATCATTAAACCTTGATCCTTTGATGTCCTTCATGTGACCTAATTTCATCAGTATAAAATAAGATTATTAAATTGAATCTCTATATCAGTTTAAAAAAATAATATTTTGTTTTTAAAAACAATGACTTAATCAATATCACTATTGTCTTACCATCATTCTCCATTAAATCTTGTTATAATGTATAATGTAAAATATTAAGGAAATTCTTCCCATAAGGTTTATGAGCAAGTGTTTTCCTCCCTTCTTTCTTCTTCATTTCTTTTTTTCGAACCCAAAGTTGTCACTAATAAGCTTTCAGTTTTATTAATTCAACATGTCAAAACATAGAACACTATAACATATGCTCTTTTATTTTACTAACGGCAATGTTAAGCAACACTTCAAATCTTTCATCATGCTTCTTCATTGCATCGAAGAATGTCTATGTAGGCCACCAATTTGACATGAATCCATTCCCACAAAAATTTGCATACTTGATAACTTATCAGAACTACCTTTTTGTATCCATGATTCTTTTGTTTAATCTTCCAATGCAGAATGTAGGTTATTTTAAATTCATCATGTTTCATTCTATATTCATAATAACAACATACCTATTAAAAACTTAAGATTTTTTGATGTAATCGATATGAGTAACCATTTTTCGTCTTTAATTTTTTTTTTAAGAAAAAAACATTGAGGTATCCATAGTATCAGTGAACTTAATTTTGTCATCAAAGTTATGAGAACATAAAATTTTCATTTGTGGGCTATTCACATGACCTATATTTTGGTAGCTTCTTTGAATGACTGACTTCGCTATTCTTGGATAATTATCCCCCTGAGTGGGAGTTGTTGAGAGTTTTTTCAAGAAAAAAATCTGACAGATTTTGGGAGGCTGCTGATGACTGCAATCTTTAAGAGTATGGATAACAAATCCCATTAAATAAGTGATTTATCTTATCCATCAAAAACAGAGCCAACAATTCCTTCACTCACTCAAACTTCTTTAAATTATTTTTTCCTAAAGACTCTCTGTCTCGCAGATAATATTTGCAGATTAAGTATTCTGGCATCTATTCAGACATGTTATCCAGGCCTTGATGAAACTGTTATTAAGTATATAATATTAAAATATAATCAGTTTTTATTCCATAAAATAGTCCAGAAAAATGGATTCAATAGTTCAGTTTAATGATTCTTTGAGAAAATAATTGAAGATATTATTGTTAATCCCATAAAGTAAGTTATATAGTGTATGGCATCTTAATCCTCAAAAATCTTACCCTTTTTATTAGTTGGTATTTTACTAGTCTACGCATACATATATCTGTGTACATGTTGAATCCCTTCTTTGTGGATGCATCATGCTCTCCTTTGCAAGTTTCGCGAGCAGGAGTATGTTCTTTTGAATGATCATTGCACTCAACTTTTGTATAGTCGGGAGCAGGAGTATGTTCTTTTGAATGATCATTGCACTCAAACTTTTGTATAGGCCCAAAACTGTCCTGTATGATATAAAGTCAAGATTGGAGGCAGTAAGGATCCTTCATGCTTGCTAATGGTTAGCTAATACAGGAGCTATAAGACTACAGCTGTGCTTCTAATATCCCAAATATTGAATTTTGAAAATCCTTGCTCAACAAGGCTACAAGACATTATACATCATATTCTCACCATGTATTCAAGAAATGCATTATGTTCAAGGTTTGGTTTGTGGATATATAGATGAACCCAGTAGTTGATCATTTATGGAAATTAGGAGCTGCTCTCAAGCATCGACTATTTTGGTTGGGCCCAATTTGGATACAAGCCCTTATGCAGCTTCTTAAACTGTGTTATTTGTGCAGCATGACAACAACATACACACACCAAAAAAAAAATAATCTATGACCATTACAATCAACTTATATAATATAGTCAACTTTGTGTATCATATTATGAGATCAGCTTATGCAGCTGTTTCTTTGCATGATCTTGATCATTGACTCCCACATGAAGTGTTGCTCAAGCATGCTGAGCAACTGTTTTCTTTATATTCGTTCCCTATAAGGACGTAAAGTGATAGCCCAAGTGCTACTAAAACTTTGCCCAAGGACCCATATATTGAAAATGAAGGATTAATAAACAAGAACGATCTTATTAGTTGGACTGACCATTTTAGAAACAGTTGGAACATGAGGAGTCCATCTAGGCTATTCTTGATAGGGGCTAAGCTGAAAACCTTGTATGGGCCCACAAAAATCTGGAAAAGTTAACTATGGGCCTCCGCAAGACCAAGTGATAATTGTAAGGTATATCCTTGTACTAGTCTAGTTTTCTCTCTTGTTAAAAGTACAACTGGAATGCTATTTTGAGGATAAACTTATCTCAGAGCTTTATCATCTTTTTTGACTAAAAATATTGGTTTCTACCATCCTTGCCATCAGACAAACTTGGTTTTCCCATCTCTGGATGGAAAGATGATTCATATTTTAAATTTGTAGCAGGTTTCACTATAGCATCAGAAATCTGCTAGTGATCAACGGATTACTCAAAGTTGTTAACTAACTAATTAATTGTTCAAGTTGCTTAAATCTTTATGCGTGTTAACTTCATGTCACAATGGTGATGCCTTTTTAGCCCATCTGAGCCACACAATCCCTTCCATTCTCCAGCTTCTATTGTTGGAACATGGGCATGGAAAGGATAGAGGAATGCTTTTGTAGAATGTTATTGATTATGTTCCTCATGAAGCTCGTGCTTAAGGCTTTGTGCAAATTGTTAATGTTTGTTTTCTTGGGCCTTGGACTTGATCGGGATTGGCTTTATGATCTTGTTGCTAAGTACAATTCATTTCTTGAGCCATTGAATTTCTAAATTGATAAAACATAGATGCTTATTTCACAAAGCTTAGCAGTACTGCTGCTCTGATACCATACATGATTGTGATGATGTTTGTTGATCTTTTAATGAACCAGGATGAGAATTGAGAATGATGAAAGATAAGGACATTATAGGATAAGAAGAAACCATATGCTCTGATATTTTAATAACTGGTAGTAAGACAATGTTTTTTTCTTTTCCCCTATATGTGGAGAATTGACACAAGCTATGAACATTAGTTTACATGGTCAGGCAGCCTTCATAACAACCTTTGCAGAGTTTGTACTTGAGACTTTCAGTCTGCAATGCAATTTGGTGTTGATGTGTATGCATCTTTATGGCTCATATCCAAACTTGAATAATTTTTGATCTGCCACGTTTTATTGATATATTATTTTACCTGGTAACTATAATCAATTGCCAAATCAAACTTATGTAGTTATATTTATGTAGCTTGCTCTACTACAAAAGCATAAGCCCATGCATGAATGGTTGTAGAACTATAAAAATTAAACACATCCTGCCTTCATCATAGTTTGGGACTTGTTTAGGGGTATTGGGGAAACGCTACCTCCTGTTCCATAGCTTATTGTTCAGGTCTTTTTCTGCCAAACAGGGGAAAAAAAAGCTACTTTATTTAGGATTCATTTCTGGACTTGCATAATTTTTCTAATTCATCTTAATTTTCACTGTCCTTCAATTATTTAGATATGTTTGCCTGTGCTGTACTTGTATCATATTCTTACGCTGCTCTATAAAGCCCATTTTTGCATGCAGCCATTCGCAGATCATCAAAGTTCCTGTTGGCTGGGAAGCATTAGTTAAATTGGTAAACTGGTTTTATTCAGGAGAGTTGCCAGGTATTTATATTGATTGTATATGGAGCAATATGGATGCAGCGCAGCAGCTCCATGAGCTGCGAGCATACATAGAGCTTTCTTCACTTGCCGAATTTTGGTTCTTAGAAGATGTTGGAGAACAGAGCTTGAAAGTGGTGGTTTCATGCCTGAGGTCAGACAAAAGATCTTCAGTCGAGATTATTAGCTTTGCTGCAAACCTTGGTCAGTGGAAAATAGTTGAAGCTGGTGTCAACAGCATTGCCCCTCTATATCCTAAGCTGCTTGATGCTGGCAAACTTGAGGATCTAGATGAAGAGTTAGTTGATATGTTACGATCAGGATATGTCCACTATTCTCAGGAGAGTCATAATTGGAGTGATTGAAGATCACCCTATTATTGTATAGCTGATGGTTCTTCACATCTTGCTAAAGAAATACCTCACTTGGTACAATTTTTTAGCCCTTGGCGACCATGAGAATTACCATTTTTCTTCTTGGCATTTTTTCTTTCATGAAAGTAAGTCCAAGACTTACAGACAAGCACTTCCATTTCAAAGAACCATGAGATACACTGCTGAGGGTCCCGATGCTTCCAGGCAAATTGGCAGTCTTTCAGGATTCCAAGCAGGCTTTGTAGATTTCTCCCTGAAAAAAAAAAGGACTAGCTGATTTCATGTATAGGCAGTATCATTAAACTAAATGAGTTGCATTTTAATTTATAAACACGGATAATACAGCTCTATATTTTGTTAATTTTGGTGTTAATCCATGCAGTAGTAACAAAGTGTGCAATCAGTTTTTGAGGGTTCAAACTGCTTTTTTAGCTTTATACCAAAAGAGGAGGTCATTTAGCTAAATTCATGTGTAGGGAGTATGTTTGAACTATATGGGACGTGTTGTAATTTATAACTACGGAAGGCACGGTTGTATAATTCATGTGTAGGCAGTATACTTAATATTGTCATTTAAGTAATTTCATGTGTAGGCAGTATGTTTGAACTATATGGACGTGTTGTAATCTATAAATACAGAAGGCACAGTTGTATATTTGGTTAATTTTGGTGTTAATCCATGCAGTGGAAATGTGCTTAAAGTGTTGGAGGATATGCTAAAGGTGCACTCTGTAATATTTAGTCCGCAACTTTCTCCATACGTGCTCATGGACGCAATGTATTGATTATTTATCCATTTATAAGAAAAGATCTCTATAATCTGTTCCTATGACAGGCATGGTACACCTTAATAAGCATGCGGGGGACGTGCATTTGCTTGCAACATATCTCGAGTAATTGTGTTATGTCTTTTGAGCATGGAAAGATTCTTTGATTATTATTTTACCAACAATCCAATTGTTCTGTCGAGCACATTAAAGCCACCTGTTTTGTTTTATTGCTATACTAGTAGTGTTAGTGCTACTAATAGAATTGGTATGTAATCGTTATCAGTATATATATATCACCATGCATTTGGTTTTTGTTGAATGGACATCTTGATCTTCCATCTGTTTTTCATTACTTTCTTTCTCCTCTTTTCCGAATCATGGTAAATTTATATAAGCACCCAGAAACCTTTTTACTGCTTTCTTTTATTCCAATAATGTATTTCTTGTTTTATCATTTGGAATGGTTGGAGTTACATTGAATAAAAATTTCAAAGATTTTGCTCGACTTTTTGGATCAAATCTTCTTTATTCTACCGATAAAAAATAAGTTTTTAGACAATAACAAGGGGTGGACTCTGCAAAATGAGGTTAAGAAATTATAAGTATGGTTCAAAAATGATTCACCATCAAGCAAATTCTTTTGATGTTCAAATTTTTAGAAATTATTAAGACGTAGTCATGAATTTTTTTGATATTCAAATATTAGGAAATTATTAAGAAGTAATCAGGAATCTTATTTGTCAAATTTGCTGGACTATGTCCGGGTTGATTTAACATTACCATAGTAAATAAAAGGTAAATTGCAACTATATATTTTCACATTTAGACGAGAAATACTTGATCTTAAATTTTAAAATTTTTCATTTAGACATTCATAATTTATTTTATTTTGTTGCAATGTGATTCAGGCATCCATCTTTGTTAAGAATTATGATGATCTAAATGTCACGAGATGAAAATTCGGGCCTTCTATTCCTTTAATACCTTTCCCACTCAGATTTGTCACGCCCCAAATTCTGAGCATGACATGGTCGTGCCATCGAGGGGTCACGATAATACGAAGCCAATATTACATTTAGCCTTCAAATTCATCACAAACAAAACATTAATAAATAGGAATTCAATTTTATTATCCAATAAATGCAACCAATACTGATTTACAATTAGAGCGTCTAAATCCAAACATAAATACTAAAGCCTTAATCCTTACTATTCAAAAAAAATCACTCCTACAAATTCATAATCAACTGAAGAATTAAAATTCTGCTTTGCTATATGGATCTCCAAGCTTGCTAGTGCGATCTTCAAGCCTGGACTATTCTTTATGGTTATCGACTCTATTTATCTAGAGAGAGAAAAATGAAAAATAGAGGTATATGAGTGACACAACTTAGTAAGTAAACTTTTCACTACTTTACCGGAATAAGCATAAGTTTGCCATGTCAATGCATCATTTTAAAAAAATAAAAGATATTCCAAAATAAGCATTTCATCGTACAATATATTAAAAAAAGTTATAAAGCATCATGCATGAACGAATCATCCATCTTTTATAAATATAGTTTCATTTATATTACAAATAAATTCATAAATCATTCTTCATATTATATAATTCTATCATGGATGAAAATATTGCTTACAGATATTTGTACTATGGTCACTATAACCAATTGAAGCAAAGTTTCTAAGCTGACCAAAGGCTAAGGAGAAAGGTGGAAACCGCCCCATAGGCTTTGTTTGTGCAATCATTTCACCAATCTCTTATTTCAACTTTAACAGGGCAATCTTCGTAATCGACAAGATATCATAGTTCGTATTTGTTACCAACTTTAATCTGTTGGCAGATGATCGTTTTTATTAGATGCTAGTTCTAGGATGTCGATTGACCTCTATTTTTAGAGGTGATCATAGCAATCTAAGAACCTTTAGAAAACTTATATCTTTTTCTTAAAATATACATATAAAGAGATGAAAAATACTAAAGGGCACGATCAGATTCATATTTTATAACAAAGCTATTTTCATCAAATCATTCATAAAACTATTTTTTATAATAAAGCATGATTTTTATAACACAGATCCATAATTTTAAGAAAAGCATGATATTTTCACTAGCAAATTTATGCATAGAAGACATAATCATTATAAGATAATCATTATAAGAATTACTTTACCTTTTTCGTCTTATACTGCCAAACTTCACTAGGCAATTCAGTTAACCCTATAACAATATTAAAGAAAAAATTAATCTCTATTTGACGATTTTAATCAAATTAAAATAATAAGAAATAGGGATGGACATTCGACGATTTTGGGTGGGTCAGCCCTAAGTGATTTGATCAGTAAATTATAGGGCACAGACTCGATTAGGGCCATGGTTGTTTAACATAGTTCATCATTAGTGGGTTCCATGGACACTTAATAGGACCGGATGATCGATCCGGTAGGCGATCCAGGCATCAGGATAGTTTAGGGCTCTTTTTAGGGATCAACTCATGTTCATAGATCAGATCAACAGGACTCGATTCTAGTTTGCTTAGATCTTCTAGAGAGACAAAGTAGAGAGAAACAGAGAAGAAAGTAGAGAGAGGAGAGAGAAAGACTCTTATTTCTTCTCAAAATAGGGGAGAGCCCACTCTCCCTTTTTTCATGAAATAGGGGTGACGACCACTATGCAGCCTAGCCTCGACAATGATAGCCGGCCCAGTGATGTCGACGACAACTGAGGTTGGCCGGATGGAAGGAAACGACAACTAAGGTCGATCAAACGGAAGGAAAGAGGAAAGAATCAAGGGCTCAACCCTTCCCTTCCTCCCTTCCCTTTCAACCATGGGGGGCGGCCAATTGCTTGCCGTACAGTCAAGAGACAACTAAGGGCGATGGTGGTTGACGGTGGCCAGCGGCGGTTGGCCAAAAAAAAAATAGAGAAGAAGAAGAAAACAGGGAATGCCCTGTTTCAAACTATTTCAGCAGCATGTTGGCCCAAATCAACGGCGGCAAAGGCCATGGAGCCAAAAAACCAGGAGGAAGAGGCTTGATCGATTATCTCAATACGACGAAGCTTTCGATGGTTCTTCTCGGCGACAATCCATGGAAGAAACTCGGAATTGGAACTCGAAATCGACGGCTAGATCTCGATGTTCATCGATCGAGCCAAGAGGAGGAAGGAGAATTAAATAGGCAACCTAGAGTTCTAATCGAACTCGGATTGCCTAGATAACCTTGATTTTTTGCCGAAAATCAAGAAAGAAGAAGAAGACTCCAACCGGAGTCTCTTCTTTGCATCGTGCCACAAGCACGATTTGCCTTGGGCCTGGCCTCTTTAGGGCCAGCCCACAAATCTAAGGGCTGGGCTGGGCACTGTTAGGCTGGGCCTGGCCACTCCAGGTCGGCCCATGAGCCCTAAATATCAGAGTTATTATAGGACTAATGGTGAGGTTTAGTGTTTTTTTGGTGGGAAGCACGGGAAACTCATATAAAAGATGCAAAAAATATCGAACTACCATACCATAAACAGATTAGCGGCTATTTAATCACAAGAGATTTTTTTTTTTATTTGATATTTATTCTAATTTCTACATTTTCTATTTCTACTAAGATAAAAGGAATATAGATTAAAAATGGAACAAAGGGGGAAGGGGTTGCATGTGCAGCAGAATGGCGGCCTTCTCCCAACGAATGAAGAGGAAAGGGAAGAGGAAGAGCGGGTTAGCACAATTCCGACCAGAACGACCATTGTGGCCTCCAGTGAGGCTAACGCCCAAAGACACCCACAAGATGGTGGAACCAAGCACCTATGAGCAGCTCCTGGGCATGATTCAAGATGCTATGTGCGGCGATGACATTGTCCTTGACACCATCCGGACCATTGTTGGTCGGGACCGGGCCCAACGCAACGTCTTCATCCATGGCCTTGGTTGGGAGACCACCATTGAGGCCTTTTGCAACCCAATTTTCTCGTACGACGAGCTTGAGGAGGCTGTCGTCATTCTGAGTTGATTACATTTTGAGTTGAGTAGATGGTTATTGATGGAGAAAATATTGAACATCTCGGCCTCGAACAAGACCAACCTCGATCTCAGATGATTCTGGCCCTGGCCGAGGAGCTGACTGTCAGAGGTGAACGACTTCGACCCCATCCGAGGATATGACCACCCGAAGTGGGCAAGTTCACCTTCGACCGAGGAGCCTATTCGACACGTGTCGACAAGGACTGACAAGCCTAACAACTGACAACCCTGGCAGCTCGCAGTCATAGCGACACTGTTGTCTACGTCTGACCAGTATTGCATGCTGCCACGTAGTCGTGGCGACACTGCAGTCTGCGCCCGACCAGTGCTGCATGCCGCCCATGCAGATTGACTTCATATCATGGCCGTATTATCGACTGATATCTGGCAATCAGTGCACGCCACATTAGCCCAAATAATGACAAATTCAACTCTCCTATATAAAGGGGCAATCCTGGGGACCCCAGGTATGCATGCCATACTACTCAGAGAATAAAACTCTATTAAATTCTCTTTCTTGCATACTATTTTCTTTCTATTCTGACTTAGGTATCGTAGAGTCCCCCGCTACAAAGTTTTTGGGAAGCAGACCTCTTGTAGGCACTAGCAGAGGATACCGGCACCTGACGCCTCAACTAGCCTGCTTAGGTCGACTTTAGCCTTCTTCAAGGTCGTCTGAGCTGCGCTCCAAGCTCGGTATGGATCTTGCAGAAACAGAATAGTGCTAGATGAAGGTCCTTGCCCCAGCTACATCGATATCTAATAAAGGAAGAGATAACCAGCATGAGGTCATGAGGAGCCCACGGTGCATCACGCACCTCGCAACACTATGCTTCCACCTTCCGAGAGTCGTTGCAGAACTCGAAACTTGCTCCACCGAAACAACCGTAGCACCTGTGGGCAATGAGCAGTTCGATCTGCTCATTCAATAGATGCAGACACTAATCGTGGCGGTCTAGGGCTTGTAGTAGGAAATGGCATGAGTGGAGCCGGCCAACCGAAATATGGCCAGCCCAGCCACCATTCTCAATCACTAACGCATCGCATGCGCCTGATCAGCCACCGCTCTCAACACCAAGATTTGGAGCAGTCTCGCCAAAGCCGATGCACTCGATGGAGCAGTCCCAGCCGAGATGAAAAATGACGTACTATAAGCCCCCATTCAGGCAGGGACTCCATCTGGAGCCTCTCATCTATTCGCCTCGTGGAGTCCCCACCCTAGCGAGAGGCCTTCCTTGATAGGAGAATTAAGAAAATGGGTGGCAAATCAAGACTCTCAAAGGACAGTCTCCGAGGGCGAAGAATAACCTCAACTTCTCCTCGGAGCCCCCATTCACCAGGCAGATCATGAAGGAACCGATCCCATCTCGGTTCAAGTTGCCTCAAGTAAATCCATACGACAACAATTTGGATCCTCTGGATCACCTTAAGAGATGCAAGGCTCTCATGATGTTGCGTGGAGCTATTGAAGACGTGCTTTGCAAGACCTCTTCTACATCCCTTTGCAAGACCTCTCCTGCATCCCTTTGCAAGGCGGCTCGGTTCTGGTTCTCAGAGCTTTGGCCCGAGTCCATCCATTCCTTCAAGCAGCTTGCCCTCCTCTTTGCAAAGCACTTCGTCTCAAGTAGAAGATGACATCCTGACTCAGATGTGCTGCTTGACATCAAACAAAAAGAGGAGTCCCTTAAGGATTATATCAGCCGCTCCAACGCGATGTCACTGGAGGTCTGCAACCTAGATTAGTCAGTTGTGATGTCAGCGATGAAGAGCAGCCTACGACCGTCGCGCTACCTCTTCTCCATGGAGAAGCATTTCCGCGTCGACTTTGTCGAAATGCTGGCATGAGTAGACAAGTATACTAATGTGGAGGAGGCTATGGTCTTCCATTGCGAGTCTACCGGTGAGAGACCTCCCCGAGGAGGCAAGAGGGGGACAAGGAGAAAAGAGAGCAGAAGGGTATCTCACCTCGGCGAGAGAAGAGCTTGTGACGACCTAGGAGCCCTTCTCAGAAGTTTGGGAGGTACGCCCCTCTCACCGCCTCGCAAACCCAGATCCTCATGGAGATTGAGGGCCTAGGTTACCTGCGTCTTCTACGTCAGACGAAAGGCCTGGCGACCAAGAGAGACTAGAAGAAGTACTACCATTTCTACCGGGACTGTCAAATATGAGCTCTGAGTGTAATCATTCTCCATCATGCAAATCTAGAACATCATAAGGACATGAAATTGCAAAAAAATGATAGAAATTTAGTACAATTTACTGAACACGTATGTCACTACTCCAGAAATAGGTGCTGGAGCAAAAGGCCTATGTGATTACTCCAAGTTCCTCAACACCGGTGGCCATAGATGTTTGGTCTCTGATCCCTAATGGAAACTACTCAAGATTAAAATGTCCGTTTGGTTATGTATCAGCAATTGTTTAAACACAAGGGAGAATTTGAAAAGGAAGAACAGGAAAGACTTTGGAGGCAGAACTGCATGGGATACGGCTGAGTCAACTTCATTTATTTGTTAGGTGCCGGTTTATCAAACTCATATGGGCAGAAGTATTAAGCACCCTCAACAAACATGATTACCCCATTCTTTTAGAGCCTTCTCGTTGAAATGGAGGAAACAGAATATTCCTAAGGGTGCCAACCTGCAGTTCCTCTTACTAATGGCAGTTATCTCATCGTCCTGCTAGAGAGAGAGAAATTCTCGAATATTCGACAACCAGATACACTTAAGACAGGATTGAGATTGTTTAATGAATGGTCCAAACTTTGCCCTTAAAAACACCTCCCTAGTGTTTGTCGAAACTTATTAGAAATGTAGTCTGTCAGTGACACTCTGTCCTTTCATTCTTTTCTTTTATTTTTCTGCTTGTGCAATCTTTTGTCTAATCAATTTGCGTGGCTTTGCCTCCCGTTCAGAAAAAAAGGGCCTATATGAAGGACCAAATGTAAAACAATAGCTATCAACTGAGAACATAGAAAGGAATTGGTCCAAGTACCCACATGACACTTCCGCATTTTATCTATTCTTTAAGCTTATTTGATTCCATAAACAAAATTGTTTCATACATTCTTCTAATTCCTAATATGAAGATATGAAGATCAAATTGATAACCTGATATGGACACACATAAGTTTTACACCCCATTATATAATTTTAGTTAAAGATATATAACTGGACATTATTCTGATTAGGTTCATTGCTTCTGTTCTGATCCATTACTTCTTCAAGAACAACTTGAAGCATCCTTATATGGGTTGGATTACACACTTTACATTAACATCTTGAAAAAGGAGAGGCGAACAGGGCCGCAGACTGGGTCGCCTCTTTTGTGGCAAAAAAGAAAAAAGGAGAAGACGATTCAAAACCAACAATAGGACTATCCAAATTGAAGATCTAAAATATTCGAACATCATCTAAACTATAAGAGAGATGCCTCAAAGCCTAGAAACCTAAACTTATGTTTTGGTGGTCTCTAATCTAGTCATCAAATAAGCGCTAGAATAGACAATTTTATTAACATGATACTACATTTTACTATGATTTAATCATCAAAACCTTGCGAACAAAAATTTACTCATATTTTAAGATGCATAGATCATGATCCATACAATAGATTTCATAAAGTGGATTTTCAATTTATATGCCCTATCATGTATTTTATTACAATAGTATAATTAGTATCACCCATTTTTGTGCCAATTTGACAAATAGGTTAGAAACCACCAAAATATATAACTTGTGTTTTCCGAGCAACTTCTCTAGTGTAGTAAATCCATTTTTCTAGGCATTATATATTTGGATGTTATATCATTGATTTTAAAATCATTTACTCCTTTTTCAAGTAGTAAATGTAAATTATGTAATTATTTTTTCAAGAGCAAACAGAATTGCTCTTCCATTACTTCTTCAAGAACAAAAGGCCACAAGGAGGGCGGTCTCACAAATGGAGACAGGAGCAATGGACAAGAGGCTTATTTGTATCATGCTTGAGCAAAAGCCTACCGTACCAGGGATTATAGGACATTTAATTACAAGATACAATTATGCTATACCAAACTTCATTTATGTGATGTAGACTATGAGCATAACTATTGTGGAAAAAACAACCGAATAATTCAGGACTCTACTGATCCACTGATCAATTGAAAACTCTAGCGATCTTGAGACAAAACAGGATGATATTTGACTAAATTCGACTTCCTTTTAAACAGATTTTTGGCTGATCCTTTCTGACTATGCCAGGTGTTGACCTGGAGCAAACTGTTGTAAGAACATGAAGTAAAGTTTAAAAAAAAGGAAAAAGGGATCTTTGACAGAGATTGGATTTACCATCCAAGTATTCTCAACCAATAAACAGAAATTTGAAGGCACCATTTGACCAATTAGGTAAACTTCATCAAATGAAAGGTTTTATACTATTTTTTAATTTAAAGAGTTAACTTCAAAGTAAATTTAACCATATTTATTACAGTAAAACATCTTTGGGAACATATTTGACTCACAAGGATGAAGTTTATATGGATGAAGTTGGTTGGCATAAATCTCACTAACCAAACAACTATCAACAATGAAAAGACTAAGAACCTAGGTGGGTTAGAGAAATAAAAAAGCTAATGCATAATTATTTAACATAGGGATGAACTCCCTTTCCACCTAATCATTGAAAGTAGAAGTTACATTGCTCTCGGCGCTGGTGAAAAAACAATCATTTGATTTAGTTTCTTGCTCCCCCTTAGCAGCGGGAAAGGATGTTCTATTGTAATAAACAAGATAAAGCATTCGAGGGATCCTGCTTATCTCACCAAAATCATGTTTGGTGTCAGCAATCAAAACATAAGAGATGTTAACTGACGAAGTTTTTTAAATGCAACAAGAAGCATTCTTGTGTATTATAAGAAATCATAGCCCTCCATCAGCCAGGAAATCACAAAGTAATAAAGTAATCATGTTTCCTCACTACACCTGGTGAAAAGGGATAGGGGAGGCCACATATATTTAGTTAGCATCAGCAACAAGGATCCAATAGCATGTTACTTCTGGTCCCATGCTAGATTAAAGGTTACTAAACTTGCAATTAGAATTGTAAAGGAAAAGCATATCGACTCTATATATATTGCAACTTGATAACAAGTGAACATTTTACTTAGCAATGTGGAACTTTAGAAGCCTTAAATACGGTGTTAAATTTTGTACTAAGAAAAGGCGAGTAGGAAGAAATGCTCTCCACCACATGCTATAAGATTTTAAGTATGAAAATTGAAACAAAATTGAGGATAGGTAACCACATGAAAGCAAGAACATATTCGAAGCACTAGATGGAAGCTACATACTATTAAAAAAACTCATGTTTGTGAAATTGTTTAATCTCAAAAAAGTTTGATGGTACAACCATGCATGCAGGCATAAATAGTAACTACAGTAAATGAGAAACAAGGTGAACATTTCTTAGGGAGGGAGGGACCACCACCGGGGGTAGGGGGGTGGCAGGGAGAGAGAGATATATCGAAATTCCCCTGTATCACTGAAATTTGATTAATGTTGTATGTTATAGAGTTCTTCTATGCTCTGGTGATGTCTACTAAATGGCATTTTCAAAATTTGTAAGTTGCAGATAATCAATATGGAAGCGGTATGACGAGAGATATGCTGTATGTGCACTAAGAAGTTCATCAAACAGGGAAAGATATAAATTCATTTTATGCATAACCTGTTGTACATATGATCATCATAATATCATCCAAAACAATGAAGTAAAACATAAACTACTCCACACCAACACTCATTGTTAAATAACAAGATCAATTGCCTCATGATAAATAAGAGGAAGAAGACTTGCAGAAGCAACCTTACTTACAATTTCCTGATTCCTCTGGGACATTTCACGGTTCACAGCTTCATAGTACTGCAGTCGATCTCTCAGCTGAAAAATTCATGGTCTTTTGAATGAATGACTGCCTCAGTGGCAGCTTCTGCTTCAGCCCGTACCAAACCTCTTTCTACAGCTTCAGAAACAAACCTTGCAACTGTGATCTCTTGGCAACTTCCTTCAGTGAAGTTGAGAATACTAGAAAGATTGATCTTGTTTCAAAAGCATAGCAGAAATCAACTTACATTCTTAAAATATATTCAGTCCAGATTGGAAACCTACTTCAGCATGATGGTCTAGTCAGTTGTCCGTCAAAACCCACAAGTTGATATAAAACACATCAATGCTGACAATGTAATAAAAAAAATTGAATATTGGTATGCCAATCTTATATAATTTAGACTATAGTATAAATGTCATATTGCTACAGTTAAGGTTAAAATTAGGCATGCAAAATTACAGCAAAGCTTAAGTGTTGCAAGTTGATGTCGGTTGATGCCATGGTTTCAGAAAAGCAATCGGCACATCAGATGCTAAGCAATGTAAGCTATACTATTTGAGGTTCATCCCGTAGACAAAATGCTAAACAGCCAGCAGATCTATTTGAGTTATAAAGAGATATCTTCAGACATGACTCCCCAAATCTTGCAGAGAAGCTTGTTGCATCAAGATATCGCGAGCCATTGGTAATCAGTGAGCACTACTTGACAAACAAATTGGTGAGAGCTGATGAGTACCAAACTGAAGGTAGCTTTGACTTGGCTTCAGTATAAAACCTTGGGTGATGGTACTGGAAATCTGAAAGCCTATCTTCTCCTCAAGCTCATGCTCTTCTTCTTCTGGCTTATGGCAAAACGTCTGGCCATCGCAACATTGTAGAACCTCCTCATATGCTCTGATAGACGATGGATGGCATGAAGATTTCCAATTGCTGATAGCCGCATCAGAATGGCATCAAATTTCTGATATGGCAATTTCATCCCATGGTTTATTACCTCTTCCAGAAGTAAACATGCATCATCTGTTCTCCCGCAATTGAACAACCCGTCAATCATTATACCATAAGTATCCACGACACGTGCACATCCTCTTCGATCCATCTCATCCCACATGCTAAGAGCCCTATCTGGTTCACACATCTCAAAAAACATTGTAATCAACATGTTATAAGTATGGACACTAGGCTCACAACCTGATTCTATCATTCTTTCACAAAGCACCAGAGCTTCTTCAGCCTTCCTAAGTTTGCAAAGCACCTTGAGAAAGCAGTTATATGTGAGGATATCAGGTGGAAAACCTGTCCTGCTCATCTCTTCCAGTATCTTATAGGCAGCATCAACCTTTCCAGCCAAACACATCCCTTCAACCATGTCTTTATATGTCGATACATCAGGAAGGCAACCACTACTTCTCATATCAGCTAGCAGTCTAAAGCACTCCTCCATCAGATCTGACTTCGCCAGGGCCACGATCATGATACTATAAGTCCTGGCAGTTGGTGAAGATATGGTGGAGCCTTTAGTTCTCATGAACTCGAAAAGCTCTCTAGCTTCTGAAACCATCCCTGCACTGCAGAAGGAATCGATTGCAGCATTGTATGTGAAATTCTCCGGGGTGTGACCCATTTGCATCATTTCCTCAAGCACCTTCATTGCTTTTTTAGGGTCTCTCAGTCTGCACCACCCAAAAAACAAAATATTGTAAGTCTCCGCATTCGGGACAACCTTATTCTTCACCCGGTGGAACATAAGTTCTGCCTCCCTGACCAAGCTACACTTGCAGAGAGAATCCAGTAGCAAGTTAAATGCATCTATTTCTGGTGGGGTCTTTTGTCGTATTCTTTTCTTCTTCGCAAATATTCTGAGATGGGACAGATGCTTGTCAGTGTATGTTCTCAAGATTGCTAGGAGAGCATCACTGGGCACCGTGTTCCTGTTCCTTCTCTTCATGTAATCCAGAATATCGCAAACCACCCCAAATTGCCGTGCCTTGTATCTCGTGCTTGACAATATATCGATCATATCGTTATACACGGGAGGCTCGTGGGTATACCCTTCTTGATGGCCCGCCCATGTGAAGAACCTGAAAGCTAATTTTTCCTCATAGCGAAGCCTTCGGATGACATCATTCACCAACTCGGTGGTCAGTTGTATGCCAAGCGAATCAAGAATGCTCTCCAGAAGCTGATCGGTACCAGAGCAGGACATGATGACTTCATACACCTTCTCAGGAATGGAAGCCAAGTGCTCGCTTACTGCATCCGCATCACTTGAAGTGTCTAGACTCTGTGAAGAAGAGAAGCAAGAAAAGGTCCTGATCGAGAAATTTGTGGCTGAAGTACGGAAACAATTACGATGAACATGATGAAGAGTCCCCTCTGCAGGTATAAAAATAGGAACCACCGATGGTTCTTCCAGGCCAGATTTTGTATGTAAACTAGAAGAAACAATCCGTGGTGATAAATTCAAGAGACAAAAGGCTAAGAAATTCCGAGCAGAAGGGATCCCGATCGATGAGTTTGGTGATGTACCCAAATTCTGACAAAAGTTGAAGGATCTGCCCAGAACCGAAAGAAATGGATAGTGGCACATCTGTTTCAAAATTATTCCTGGAAAAAAAAATAAAATCAATATTTCAAAATAGCAAAGGAAAGAAAGGAGGGGGGGGGGACAAATTTTATCGCAGGAATGGGGACCCGAGTTGATCTAGATAAGAGGTTCTCGAGTGTTAAGTATCTGGATAAGAGACCTAAAATCCGCGTCAAACTTTTAAAGAAATAGCAGGATATGAAAAAAGGCAGTGGACATCTGGAAGACATACCAACTGACCCTGTTACAGCGGCAGCCAGCAGTACTTAGTCCTGCATCAGCTGGCTAGAGCCGAAGAAGGCAGAAAGGAGTTCCTTCCATGGTAAAAACCTTTTCTTGAAGAAGAATAATATTCCAAATTAGAAGAAAAAGGTCCTACTAGGAGTCGAACCTAGGTCGACGGATTCAAAGTCCCGAGCAATAACCACTACACCATAGAACCAGTTAACTATTGTAGAGATAGAAAAAGAAAATAACTACTCAATCCCAGTAAACTGCTGAAATCAATCGTAGTCCTTCCGATTACTAATTCTGTCATATGTCTTTACTGCAAACATTACCATTTAAGTCAATGAACATGAGCTCCTTGGAAACACCTCAGGTAGCAAATACTCTTTTTTAATTTTGATTGCTGAGGCATATTGTAGCGTTTAACACCCTTATTGGTACATCGAAGTCCATGTTATACATTAATCGTGCATCTTCTTTATATTCATTTACGTATAAGATTCATTGGATTTTTTCCCTTAACTAGAATGTCTAGTACAATATAATATATTAATCACTCCCAATTACAAGTTTTGTTTATCACTTTTCTTTTTTGTTATTTATATAATGCATAGATATAAGACACCATCTTTTATATAAGAAAAAAAGTATACTGAGAAAGAATGGTGAATTCTCTCTTTCTCTCCCTAACATTCTAGAGAAAGCAAACAAATTGTCAAATGGACAATTATATGAATTGATCAACAATAATGTGGAATCTGGAGGCCAGCTGGGTCTCAAATTCAGCTACAGTTCATTTTTAACCTGAAGTTTGGGACCAGCTCAAATTAATTCCAACTTCTTGTTTTCTGGTCCACTTGGGCTTTAGTATTGAACATATAAGACCAAAATTGGATTCTTCTTGTTCCTTTTTTTTCCAATATCTTGCAGCAAGAGATGTGGGGCAATAAACTTTTGCTTATAACATTAAAGATAAAAGGATGAAGGACTGCGAAATCGACTCTTAAGTAAATTCTGCATCAGACTTGTCTTGGCCAATCTAATGATTGGTGTCTTTAAACAAAAAAAAAAATACTTTGACAACTCAAATTTTCATGTTGAAGTCTTTTCATTTGGGGTGTCATATGACGTTACCATTCAAATTGGAAATTGTTTGCTCCATATTTATAGATTGCAGAGTTAGCTGATTTTTTATTTGTTATATAATGAAGTTAAAATTTAGGATAGAAAAATAAATAAAGAACATGTAAGAGACAAGGATTTACATGGTTCGACCTATGTTCATGGATGGAAATGATCAGAAAAGCTTATTATAACTAAAATAATATTAAAACACATTATTTATCTCTTTCACTATTTTTGAGCTTTATCAAGTTAAATCAAAGCAAGCTGATAGATCTCAAGCTCAACTAAATTATCAATCAAGTAAACCCTTATCAAGCAACTTTTTGAACAGAACATTTATTGATAATGACATTAATTCATTCAACAGTCCTGCTATTTGCAGTCTTTAACTAGTTAAACTTGCTTTAGTACAAAAAGAACCATGAATCGGTTAAACTTAATCCTACCATATACTGAAGTTCACTAGCATGAACATCGAGCAAATACAACAAATCAAAACAAGAGAACGCACAATTTACCATATTTCTAGAAAGGAGCAAACTGGAGATAAGTGCTACCTTATTCCAGCACAGGCACGAGATACAATGACAACATGCATGAAAATAAAGTGCTAAGTGCTAACACATCATAAGCACAATTTAAGAGCAAAATATCATGACACTAAATCTGAAAAAATAAAATAGTTAGAGACGCAGATTAAACACCCTTTAAATAATGTTTCAAGGATTTAGCCAAAATGTTTATGCTTCAGGAAATGAAGCAATCATCCTCGACTTAAATGAGAAATGAAACAGAAGCTTTCAAATAAATGTTTTCAAATTACATGATCCAATTTAATCAAACGCCTCTATCCATTAACAAATTGTACCGCTTATATTTGATATTAAAAATCAAAGCATATATAATATATATGCATAAAAAATCATTATCCCAAAAGTTAGTATTATTATGATGCCACAAGGACTGCCAAAAGGTTAGCTAACTTATGAAACACAAACCATTAATAACCAAGTAAACTCTCGTATTTTCTTCACGAATCTTCACCCATTATCTATTCATATAACCAACAAATCTAACTTCTTCTCACAGGACTAAAGCAACCAAGGCTCTACATTATGAATCCAACATATTCAAAAACCATATACACGACTCTCCACAGCATGAAGAAAAGAAATAATCTTTCTTACAGACATCAACAAAACCCACAGATCAACAACAAAATCCATACAAAAACTCAGAATCCCTAAAAAAGGACATACCAAATTCAACAAAACAAAAAAAAAAATCATTTTGACATCACAACACTAGAAATATGAAAACCGTTAGCATCACCTAAAAACCATCAAAAAAATCTCAGAAAAATCACTCCTTTGTCACGGAATCAAAATGACAAACCACAAGGAAAAACGACGAAATATTAATTGGAATTCATAAGCATTTCACTTAATAGAGCGAGTTCTAAGAAACACATCGACCCCTTACCAACTAAAGGGGCCAAGAGAGAGGAAACCAAAAGGCAGAGAACATTCCAAATCTTACCTCGGCCCTCATCTCTTCGCCGATCTACTCGCTGAGCTCCTCCCTCTCACTTCTTCGAGCAGCTTCAAGAAAGGTGCGAGAAGGGGTTTGCTATGATATTCATAACGCTAAGGTTCGGAAAAGCCCGGAGGCAAACTTTAGAGTATTTTCGTCTTTAGAGAAAATATACGGATGGAACGGTGCTGATTTGGTCCGTACTATTCTAGAATAATGATAAATCGGTGGTGTAAATGGGCCGGTTCAACTCATCGACCCAATTGCCGCGATATATGGGAACCGGAGCATCGCACAACTTGGACCAGTCCCTCTTTTTTTTTTCTTCGCTACAACTACACTTATAAAGTGAATATATCCAAAAAAAATAAAAAATAATAAATTTCGAAGTACTCTAGATAGCTCCCTCTCACTAATTTAGAGCGCTCCCCTACAGTGATCGGCTACATACGAAGCCGCCTAATCTGCTGCTGCATTGGCTTCTCTGTAGAGATGCTTAACCTGAAAGGCAACATCTCCACCTATCATGGCCCAAATTCTAGAGCAAAGGATGACAACCACCCATGCCACCAGTGCACCTCTGGATCTAGCCAATCATTGTAGCCGAGTTACCCTTAAGCAGGTTTACATTGGCCTGTAGAACAAATCAGGCTTGACATAGACCAACTCAAGCTGCCCTCAGCTCCACCCTAAGAACAGAAATGTCAAAGATCTGGCACCCACCTATTACAACCACCCTAGAGTCCGGGCCTCTAATCATGAAACTCGCACCACCCCTTGTGCCACCATCCTGCACGTATCTGTCAAAGTTGACTTTGAGGAAACTCGGGGGTGGGGGCTCCTAGGTAAAAAATATCGTCTGTAGTGCTACAAAGCAGATTTAGAGTCTCAGATGCCCCGAGCTATCAAAGGCCTATCTGATGAAACTGCATGGGTGATCTCTACCATTTGTACATAGCCCACTCTACGATGAACTTAGGTGTAGGACTTCTCTCTCCAAAGATCTAGGCGTTCTGGCCAGCCAAATATGGTAAACAATGTAAGTCGCCCCAATGGTCACATACCAGTCTGAGAAGCGGCAGCCCACCGTCTGGGTGCTTAGGTGAAGAGGTTCAACTGGCACCGAGCATCTAGTGGGATATCGACAAGCATCCAAACTCTCCTAGCTCGATCGCATTGAAATAGAATGTGGTCTACGGTCTCCTCTACCTAGCATCCAGGGCAATGTGGTTGGATGCCCAGTCTACGCCTGCTCAGCACAGATCTCGTTGGTAGCTAGCCCCAAACCACCTTACAGAGGAGTAGGGCAAACGTCGAGTGAAGATCGAATATCCAAATTCAGGCGCAATCCTGCCGTGGGTGCAGCTCGCATTGAAGAAGACCGTAGATGTCTCTCACTCTGACCCGGAGTTGCAGGACATACACCAAACCCTCACATCTGAACTAGCACTTTCTGGAACCACCAGTGACTGGACTCTCTTTGCGAGATGCTCACCAAACAAATGGCCAATCTAGCTGGTATCCCATCCTGCCCCGTCATCACAAACCCGTAGGCTGTCTATAGCTTCAACATTGACCATGGTCGGCCAGAGTCTCACTAAGAGAGTATCTACCCAAGAGTCCACAACATCCACACTGTATCCATCACCAATCAACTACCTGGTGTTAGCCAAGGTAGTGGGCACATACCTACAGATTTCTTGTTAGAGAAAAGAGCACCTCCGGTCACCGATCCATAGAGGGCAGTCATCACTTGACTCAAGAAGCATTTATGGCTCAAGGATCAGTCTCATTGCATGTCGAGCAATCAGTGCCTCTCTCATTATGAGAAAAGACTGGACACCCTACCCTCCCTCGTGAGTCGGTTGGCAGACCGTCTCCCACGCCAGCTCGTAGGGGTGCAAATGGGTCGGGTTGGGTCAGGTCATGGGTAACCCCAACCTAACCTAGTTTCTTGTTCAGGTCCTAATTTTGGACCTAGATCTAAACCAATAGAAGATTGGGTCAGGTCCACCGTTACAATTTTTGACCCAATAGGTCATTCGGGTTGGGTCAAGTCCATGTATAACCTGGACCCAACCCAAAAAAATTGGATCCGATTTGGGTTTGGATCGGGTTTGGTTTGGGTCAACCCATCCATGGTTTTAGAACTTGTTTGTACCCCCGAGGGCTACAGCTTGCGGGGTCAAATAATTTTACAGATTTGGGTCGGGCCAGGTCAAGTCGTAGGATTGAAAATCTAAAATTATCCAAATTTCAAATAGGTCAGGTCGAGTCGGCTCAGGTCTGAATTCAATAAACGCAGCTCCGATCCAGAAAATGGAATGGGTCCAATTTTAGTACCCAACCTAGCCCCATGGGTCTTGCAAAATGTCTCAAGTTGGGTCGGGTTGACATTTGCAGCCTTAGCAGCAAGTGTACCCCGTGTCCACTACTATATAAGCCTTATGGGAAGCCCTGGAGAAGATGTTCAATCCTTATCAGCACAGTCTTCAGAATGATTGTGTTAGACATGAGATAAACTAGTTTGGAGCTCAGGACCAGTCTCACTAGCATCAGGCTATCCATCATGGATAACGAGGCCGCTCTCTAGCACTCAAGCCCCTTGTTGCCCAGATAGACAACCCAAGAGGGGGGGTGAATTGGGTTTTAAATTAATTTAGATATTTAAAACTTTAAGGATGATTAATTAAAAACTATTGCAAGTTATTTAATTAATGCTAAGTGCTGTGAGTGATGTGAGAGGAAGAAGAGAAGAGACAATCCAATGCAAACACAGAGTTTTATAGTGGTTCGGAGCTACCCCTTGCTCCTACGTCCACTCCCCAAGTCTCTCTTGGGAATTCACTATAACCCCCTTGGATTACAGCTGGTTGTTTAGCAAGCTCACAACCAAACTTGTTGTTTTACGAGCTCACAACGAACTCAGTCGGTTTTCCCAGGCTCACCGACTAGAACCAACCCCAATTGTTTTCCCGGGCTCACAATCAAACCCTTACACACGTTGGTTTTAACTTGGCTCACCAACCAACCTTAATCCCCTTGATTCAATCCCCCGATTGAACCAAGTAAATACAAGTTATAGAAAGAAAGGAGAATAAGCTTCTCAAAAGCAGATGTAAAACAATATAATCAAAAGAGGAGTTTAGAAGCCCTCAAACGCTTTTAAGCTGAAGTAGAGGAATGGCTTCTTGAACTCCGGTCTCCTCTCGAATGTGTAGTCGACTTGAATGCTGGAGGAGAAGGCTTTTAATTGCTGGGAAGATGTAGGTGGAGCTGTAAATGCAGATCTTCCCTTTTTCGTTGAAGAGCACGTTGCAGAGCTTGAATCCTTGATTAGTTGGAGTGGAATGAATGTTCTCTGCCTTGCTACAGTCTTCTGTGGCTATTTAAGCCAACCCCCACGGAAACTAGCCGTTACACTGCTTTTTCTGCCCATTCTGCACACTCTGCGCAGCCTGATAATATGACCGTTGGTGGGTTGGAGTCGACTCGCGCGATCAGAAGTCGACTCGGCTGTAGCGGGAGTCGACTCAAGCTTTTCCGGAGTCGATTCGGCAACTGTTCCAAATTTGAATTAAAGTTACCGTCACGACTGGGAGTCGACTCGTCTTGATCCGGAGTCGACTCGCCAACTTCTGGAGCTGACCTGGCAATTTTGGAGTCGGCTCATCCACTGAAGTCCGTGGATCCAATTTTGAATTTTGTCTACTCGAGTCGACTCGACTGTCCTTGGAGTCGACTCGAATCTCAGAGCCCGAACTCCCGATTCTGTCTTTTGGCTCATCCAGTCTTGGAGTCGACTCGAACTTCCTTGGAGTCGACTCGGCTCTCAGTTTCCGAAAGTTGGTCTTCTGCCTTTTGACGTGAAGCTTGTCTTGGAGTCGACTCGAGCTGTCTTGGAGTCGACTCGAATCTCAGACTCGAAAACTGCTCTCTGACTTTTCTTTGTGTACCTCTTGGAGTCGACTCTTTCTACCCTGGAGTCGACTCGTTGATCATTGGAGTCGACTCGCGCACTTCAGGAGTCGACTCGTTGACAGGTTCTGAGATGAGGCTTTCTGTTCTTCTTTCTGTTCTCAGTCGGAGTCGACTCGTACTAGTCTGGAGTCGACTCGAGCTCGTGCCAGTGAACTTGATACGCTTGGAGTCGACTCGTGATACTCGGGAGTCGACTCGAGTCTCAGACTTTGGTTCAGCAGACTTCTCAACTTATCCAAAATACTATGAACCAAGTCTAGAGACACTTGGACAGGATTTTCACTGAAACACTCAATTGAATTCATTAGTAATCACAAGATATACTCAAATGCTTTGAGCTCATCAAAATCAAATGGAGTTTTAATCAATCACTCCACAATCTCCCCCTTTTTGATGATGACAAAACTTTGAGTATATGTAAAATGACTTGCTCAATAAATAATGAAACAAAAACCATAAATGAATTCAAATGTCTGATAATTTAATTTATCCAAGTTTGAAAGGAGTGAAACAGCAAATTTCGGAGTTAAAGCTCCCCCTTTCATTTGGAATTATATAAGCCTTCATATTATGCAATCAATTGTTTGGCTTATATGTCATTAATGATTTAGCTTGATTAAAATTCAGATTCTCCCCCTCAACATATGCATTCAACTATGTTTTGATTCTCTGAATTTCCTTTTAATGCTTTGAAGTTTTTGAACTGAATTTTTTGTTTTTAGAGGGAAAATCTGTCAATTTGTTCTTGAGTAGGATTCAGCTAATCTCCGAATATCCCTTGAATAGATTCTGGAGATTACTACATTAGGAGCCCCAAAAGAGAGATAATGAGCCTCGAGGTACCGAATCCACTTAGAACAAATTTGTGTGTCTTTTTATTGATTTCTATTGATTTCTTTTACATATTTCATCCATATTTCTCCCCTTTTACATATTGTATACATATTTCTCCCCCTTTTTGTCATCATATCAAAAAGGAGGTAATCACACACAATCAATGGCACAACCAATCATCAAATGGCACAGAAATGAAGATAAGATGTCTACTCATTGTATTGATATGAATGTGAATACATTTGAGCATACAATACGTAAAGCAAAGCAATACAAAACAAAGCAAAAAGAACATCTATGGTCTCCTCGAGGATGAAGATCCCCCCCTCGAGGATGTATCTCCCCCTCTCGATGATGCATCTCCTCCTCTGGAGGATGTGGCTCCTCCTCTCGAGGATGTGGCTCCTCCTCTCGAGGATGGTGCTCCTCCTCGCAATCGGCTCTGCTCCATGAGGAGGGTGACTGCATCTGTGACATGGCCAAGCTGTGTGATGATAGACGTGGTGGCTCTGCTATGTGTAGTGGAGAGCTCTGTCACCGACGCCTGAAGCCCAGTCACCGATGTCTGAAGTGCGTCCAGCTTATCGATGAGTACATTCGCCAAGCGCTCGGCCCCCTCGGTGGTGGTGTGCATGTCACGACCTATCTCCTCTCGCATCTGTCGAGTGGAGCTCGTGACCTCACTCATGCTGTGGAACTGGGCCTGGACCAAACTCCGGACATTGTAGATCTCTTCCCGTACATGAGCCGTCATGTCAGTCACGGCTGTCAAGGAAGGGACCAACTGAGAAGATACGGGTGCAGGAGTGGGAGCAGGCACCGCACCTCGGAGCTCCCGAAGCAGCTCATCCCTCACCTCTCTGACTATCTCCTGTCGCAGCTCCCGGAGCTGCTCAGGATCAATCCGGACCGCCATGGAGGGTGGTGCCGAGGAGGAAGGTCCGGCGGAGGTGGTAGGAGCAGGAGGAGTGGATGGAAGGTCTGGATGGTCTGGAAGGTCTGGGTAGTCTGAATCGGGCTCAGGACTGGGTGAAGGTCTGGTGGTCTGAGCGGTGAGGGTAGACTTCCTAACCCATACCCCCTCTCTCTTCCGAAACCCCATCCTGTGCATGGTCCCCGTACACAAGCGATCTGTCCATCGCAATGCACGAGAGGGTTCCCTCTCAGGAATGGGAATCTCGTACTCCCTAAAGAGAAGAGTAAAAATTATGCCGTATGGGAGGGTGAGCCTAAGTCTATCTAGGGGCTCACACATATACCGATATATGAGTTTGGAAAAGTTGACCGGGGTGTCCTGAAGAATGTAAGACATAATAGCTAGGTCCCTCTCATTTACAAAATCAAATCTTCCTGTCTTAGGGAAGACAGACCTGGACAGAATACTCAAAAGGATTCTCACTTCAACAGGAAGTGAGCTAGCAGATACCTCGTCTAGGGGGGACTGAGGTGGATGCCCTAAGACGACCGTAAGGGCCTCAACTCTATCCTCAGGGTGTGCGGGAGCCACCCCAACTAGTGGAAGGTGGAGGATGTGGCCAATAAGATCCTCCGTGACAAACACAGGGACACCGGCTACTGTGCCCTCGATACCCCCATCTCCTCGATGGACGGTACCGTAAAACTCTCTAACGAGCCCTGGATATGTGGGGAGATCCAATGTAAGGAAGAACTCTAAGCCCTGGACCCTAAGTCTTTCACCTATGGTGAACCCTTCCCGGGAGAGGAAGTCGAAATCGACATACCTCCCGGTGGAGACGACCTTCCCGGCCAATGGCCTCGCGGGAACCGCCCTAGGCGGGGAACGAGCCGGAGGTGGTTGCCTCGCGGGATCGTGCCGCGCCTTGGAGCGCCGCTCGGGACCGGCCTCGGGACGGGACCTCTTCCTAACCACGGTCTTACGAGGCATCTTGACCTAAATGGGAAGAAACACCTAGAGGACGGAGAAAGGTCGACGGAGGAGACTCGGGACGGACCGGAGACGACCTAGGAACAGACGAAAACCCTAAGAACCGGTGAAAAATCGACCGAACAGAGGTTGGAGACGATCGGGGAAGACCTAGGAGTCGGCTCTAGGGCTTTTTGAATAGTGGCGGCTTGAAAGAAAAGTGTTTGCGAAACGACAAACCTAGGGTTAAAAAGTCAGATCCCGACTGCGAGTCGACTCCCCTGAGTCGCGAGTCGACTCGACCTCGAGTCGACTCCAGAATATGCGCGAGTCGACTCTCCTTATGTGCCTGTAGACTTCGAGTCGACTCCCGACAATGTGCGAGTCGACTCCCCCTCAGCTGCCATCTTTGCGAGTCGACTCCCGCAAATGCGCGAGTCGACTCCCCCTTAGGAGCCGGCTCTGAAACTTACTCGAGTCGTCTCTAACCTTGGCACGCACCTAAAAGTCATGCTATAATCGTGCCAAATGAGGGAAAATCACCTAATTGGGATCTGATTTGATGATCATTGAATGTAAACTCTATTTTAACCGCATACTAATCATCAAAATTAATTAATCTAGTGGAAACTCCCACTAGGATGGATCAATCACTCCTAATCCCCTCCTAAGCACGCTAAACCTCTCTTCACTTAGGGGTTTTATAAAAATATCTGCTAATTGATTATCAGTACAAACAAATTGGAGTGTCACATCACCATTCAATACATGATCTCTTATGAAGTGATGTCTTATCTCAATGTGTTTAGTTCTTGAATGTTGAATTGGATTTTTAGTTAGATTTATGGCACTTGTATTATCACAATTAATGGGAATTTTATCTTGTTTAATGCCATAATCTTCTAATTGTTGTTTAATCCACAAGATTTGAGCACAACAACTCCCAGCTGCCACATATTCAGCTTCAGCAGTGGATAATGCAACCGAGTTTTGTTTCTTGCTAAACCATGAGATTAGGTTTTCTCCTAGAAACTGACACGACCCGCTGGTACTTTTTCTATCAAGCTTACATCCAGCAAAGTCTGAATCTGTGTACCCTATTAAGTTTAGGCTAGATTCTTTAGAGTACCATAGCCCAATGTTCTTAGTTCCTATTAAGTATTTAAAAATTCTCTTAACTGCAGCTAGGTGTGATTCTTTAGGATTAGCCTGATATCTAGCACACATGCAAACACTAAACATAATATCAGGTCTACTTGCAGTAAGATATAGTAAAGATCCTATCATACCTCTATAAAGTTTTTGATCTACAGATTTACCTGATTCATCTTGATCTAATTTGCATGATGAGCTCATGGGGGTGCTGATTGATTTGTTTCCTTCCATATCAAACTTCTTGAGCATCTCCTTGACATATTTTGCTTGATTGATGAAGATGCCTCCTTCAGATTGTTTGATTTGAAGCCCGAGGAAGTAGTTCAGCTCTCCCATCATGCTCATCTCAAACTCACTCTGCATCAAATCAGCAAACTCTTCGCAAAGGCGATTGTTAGTAGCACCGAAAATGATATCATCAACATAAATCTGTACTAATAACATATCTTTGTTTTGCTTTTTCAAAAATAATGTTGTGTCTACATTTCTCCTAGAGAATTCATGTTCTAATAGGAATTTACTAAGTCTCTCATACCATGCTCTAGGTGCTTGTTTTAATCCATAAAGTGCTTTGTTCAGTTTATACACATGATTAGGGTATTGATGATTTTCAAAACCAGGAGGTTGTTCTACATACACTTCCTCATTTATATACCCATTTAAAAATGCACTTTTTACATCCATTTGAAATAGTTTGAAATCCTTAGAGCATGCATATACTAATAATAGTCTAATAGCCTCAAGTCTAGCTACAGGAGCAAAGGTTTCATCAAAATCTATGCCTTCTTCTTGATTATAACCCTTTGCCACTAGTCTAGCCTTATTCCTTATAACAATTCCATTTTCATCTAGCTTATTTTTATATATCCATTTTGTACCTATAATTGGATATTCAGAAGGCCTCTCTACTAGATCCCACACTTTGTTTCTAGTAAATTGGTTTAGTTCTTCTTGCATTGCATTTATCCAATTTACATCATTTTCGGCTTCTTCTATATGTTTGGGCTCAAAGTGTGAAACAAAAGCTAGATGGTTATTTAGATTTCTTAGTGAAGCTCTAGTCCTAACCGGTTGAGATGGATCATCTAGAATGAGTTTCTTAGGATGCCCGTGAGCATACCTCCAAGCTTTTGTTAGCCCATGATCCACAATAGCCTCTTGGCTTGATGATTCTCCTTCAATCAACTTTTGATTATCATCTTGTAATCCCATCTCATCTATTTTTTTCTCAAGTATTTCAACATCATCATCAAAATTAACTTTCTTACTAGAGGAGATGTCACTAGAGTCATCAAATACTACATGTATAGATTCTTCTATGACTAAGGTTCTTTTATTAAATACTCTATAGGCTTTACTAGTTGTAGAATAACCTAAGAATATTCCTTCATCAGATTTAGGGTCAAATTTCCCTAGATTGTCTTTTCCATTATTATGCACAAAACACCTACATCCAAAAACATGAAGATAATTAACCTTTGGTTTTCTGTTTTTCCACAGTTCATAAGGTGTTTTCTTTATAATGGGTCTCAATAGAACTCTATTTAATATGTGACAAGAGGTATTAATGGCTTCTCCCCAAAAGTACTTAGGGAGGTTACTTTCACATAACATAGTTCTAGCCATTTTCTCTAGTGTTCTATTCTTCCTTTCCACAACTCCATTTTGTTGTGGTGTCCTAGGTGCTGAGAAATTATGGGTTATCCCCTTTTTACTACAAAATTCATCAAATGATTGATTTTCGAATTCGGTACCATGGTCACTTCTAATGGCTATGACTGAAGACTCTCTAGCATTTGTTACTTCCTTATGGAACTTCTTAAAAACAGAAAATGCTTGATCCTTATGTGCTAGGAACATGACCCATGTGTACCTAGAGTAATCATCTACTATAACTAGACCATATTTATTTCCACCTAGGCTTGTTGTTCTAGTTGGACCAAATAGGTCCATGTGTAATAATTCTAGAGGCCTAGAGGTAGAGACACATTTTATGGATTTAAAAGAGTTCCTAGATTGTTTGCCAAATTGACATGCTTCACATATTTTGTTCTTTTCAAATTTCAATTTTGGCAAACCTATCACAGAGTCTCTTTTAACTAGTTTAGTTATTGTGTCCATGCTTGCATGACCTAACTTACGGTGCCATAACCAACTAGCATCATTTTCTTTAGTTTCATTAACAACTAAACATTGGTTATGTTTTGCAAGATCATCTAGGTCTACAACATATACATTACCACGTCTAATCCCTTTAAAAACTAAACTATTATCATTAGGATTTGTTATAATACATAGTGATGGTTTAAACATAACATCATATCCTATATCACATAATTGACTAATGCTTAACAAGTTATGCTTAAGACCATCAACATATCTAACATTATCTATAAAAGTAGAAGGGGTGATTTGAACTTTACCAATACCAATGATATGACCTTGGTTGTTGTCTCCAAAAGTCACAGCACCTCCCTTCTTAGCTTCAAGGGTGAAAAATTGATCTTTATCACCCGTCATGTGCCTTGAGTAGCCACTATCCAAATACCAGCGGTTTTTGTTGACCTTGGCTGCAAGACACTCCTACACAAGCAAATCATGTCATCTTAGGTACCCAAGTTTTCTTGGGTCCTTCATGGTTAGTCAAGTTGGTTCCTTTTGGAACCCATACCCTTTTAATTTTCCTTTTTGTTTTACTTTTCCTATAGTCACATGCATTTGCCTTATGTCCTATAGTTCCACAACAAAAGCAGGTTATTTTCTTAGTTTTAGTTTCTCCAGCTTTAACAAAGAAGTTACTAAGAAGTTTTTGTTTATTTCTTGGTTTATACCCTAAATCCGCTTTATTAAATACTGCTCGTTGACTATTTAGTATCATGTTTAATTTTTCAGAACTATATGTAAATTTTTCAACTAAGAGTTTGTATTTGTTAAGTTCTTTAGTTAGTATTTGATTTTCTGCTTTTAGATCATTAAGTTCTTTTGTAAGATCCTTATCTAAGGTTTGTTTATGTTTTTTAAGTTCTGAAAATTCCTTAGTTAGTTTTTCATTATCTTTAGTTAAGGTGTTAGTCTTTTGAGTTAAAAGTTGGTTGCTTGTTTTAAGTTCAATATTTTCTTTGGTGATTAAGTCCTTATCCTTAACTAATTTATCATATTTATGTAGGTATGATTGATTAGCTATTTTCAGTTCTTTATTCTTAAGATTTATAGCCTTATATTCTACCATTAACTCATTAAATGCATCATAAAGTTTATCAAAAGAAAAATCAAGATGCGTATCGGAAGTTACCTCGTTTTCGTTGGCCATGAAGCAGAAATTGGCCTTCTCTTCTTGTTCATCATCTGATGAGGAGGATGATGAGTCGGAGTCGGATAGTGTAGTGACAAGAGCCTTCTTCTTCTTGTACTTACTCCCCTTCTTCAGTAAGGGGCACTCTGCTCTTATGTGACCCGGCTTCTTGCACTCGTAACACCCAATCCCCTCGTTTTCCCTTTCCTTACCTTTGTCCTTGCGGTAGAAATTTGAGGGGCCTCTCCTTTGATGATAGGACTTCTTGTGGTTGATGAATCTCTTGAACTTGCGCACAAGAAGAGCCTCACCATCATCTTCCTCATGTTCTTCTTCTTCACTGCTGTTACTGCAGGACAAGTCCTTGTTAGATGAAGTAGATTTAAGTGCTATTACCTTTTTCTTATGGGAGGACTCTTCTTCGCTGTGTTGCTTCATGGTTAGCTCGTGAGTCATTAGGGATCCAAGGAGCTCTTCGAGTGGAAGCTTGTTCAACTCTTTAGCTTCTTGGATTGCCGTCACCTTGGCTTCCCATGACCTTGGTAGACAGCGAAGTATTTTCCTGACAAGATCACTGTTAGTATAGCTCTTGCCAAGGCTTTTTAGGCCATTGACAATGTCAGTAATCCTAGTGAACATGCTAGTGATTGCCTCATTAGAATCCATTTTAAATAGTTCATACTTATGAACCAATATATTAATTTTGGACTCTTTAACTTGATTCGTGCCCTCATGGGTCACTTCAAGTCTATCCCAGATCTCTTTTGCAGAGTTGCAAGTAGAGACCCTATTGAATTCATTTCTATCTAAGGCACAATAAAACACATTCATAGCTTTAGAGTTTAATTGTGCCTTCCTCATGTCATGTTCATCCCAATCCTTTTCTAATTTGGGTACCTTAACACCCTCTACATATGTGGATGGGATGTATGGGCCATTCACTACAATGGTCCACATCTCATAGTCTTGGGCTTGGACGAATATTCTCATCCTAGCCTTCCAGTATGAGTAGTCGGATCCATTGAAGAAAGGGGGTCTTTGGGTGGACTGACCCTCAATGTGAGAAGATCCAAATGGGGTTGTCATTTTGATCTTTTAACTCTTGAGTGGAAGAGTTTTTGGCTCTGATACCACTTGTTGCCCAGATAGACAACCCAAGAGGGGGGGTGAATTGGGTTTTAAATTAATTTAGATATTTAAAACTTTAAGGATGATTAATTAAAAACTATTGCAAGTTATTTAATTAATGCTAAGTGCTGTGAGTGATGTGAGAGGAAGAAGAGAAGAGACAATCCAATGCAAACACAGAGTTTTATAGTGGTTCGGAGCTACCCCTTGCTCCTACGTCCACTCCCCAAGTCTCTCTTGGGAATTCACTATAACCCCCTTGGATTACAGCTGGTTGTTTTGCAAGCTCACAACCAAACTTGTTGTTTTACGAGCTCACAACGAACTCAGTCGGTTTTCCCAGGCTCACCGACTAGAACCAACCCCGATTGTTTTTCCGGGCTCACAATCAAACCCTTACACACGTTGGTTTTAACTTGGCTCACCAACCAACCTTAATCCCCTTGATTCAATCCCCCGATTGAACCAAGTAAATACAAGTTATAGAAAGAAAGGAGAATAAGCTTCTCAAAAGCAGATGTAAAACAATATAATCAAAAGAGGAGTTTAGAAGCCCTCAAACGCTTTTAAGCTGAAGTAGAGGAATGGCTTCTTGAACTCCGGTTTCCTCTCGAATGTGTAGTCGACTTGAATGCTGGAGGAGAAGGCTTTTAATTGCTGGAAAGATGTAGGTGGAGCTGTAAATGCAGATCTTCCCTTTTTCGTTGAAGAGCACGTTGCAGAGCTTGAATCCTTGATTAGTTGGAGTGGAATGAATGTTCTCTGCCTTGCTACAGTCTTCTGTGGCTATTTAAGCCAACCCCCACGGAAACTATCCGTTACACTGCTTTTTCTGCCCGTTCTGCACACTCTGCGCAGCCTGACAATATGACCGTTGGTGGGTTGGAGTCGACTCGCGCGATCAGGAGTCGACTCGGCTGTAGCGGGAGTCGACTCAAGCTTTTCCGGAGTCAACTCGGCAACTGTTCCAAATTTGAATTAAAGTTACCGTCACGACTGGGAGTCGACTCGTCTTGACCCGGAGTCGACTCGCCAACTTCTGGAGCTGACCTGGCAATTTTGGAGTCGGCTCATCCACTGAAGTCCGTGGATCCAATTTTGAATTTTGTCCACTCGAGTCGACTCGACTGTCCTTGGAGTCGACTCGAATCTCAGAGCCCGAACTCCCGATTCTGTCTTTTGGCTCATCCAGTCTTGGAGTCGACTCGAACTTCCTTGGAGTCGACTCGGCTCTCAGTTTCCGAAAGTTGGTCTTCTGCCTTTTGACGTGAAGCTTGTCTTGGAGTCGACTCGAGCTGTCTGGGAGTCGACTCGAATCTCAGACTCGAAAACTGCTCTCTGACTTTTCTTTGTGTACCTCTTGGAGTCGACTCTTTCTACCCTGGAGTCGACTCGTTGATCATTGGAGTCGACTCTCGCACTTCAGGAGTCGACTCGTTGACAGGTTCTGAGATGAGGCTTTCTGTTCTTCTTTCTGTTCTCAGTCGGAGTCGACTCGTACTAGTCTGGAGTCGACTCGAGCTCGTGCCAGTGAACTTGATACGCTTGGAGTCGACTCGTGATACTCGGGAGTCGACTCGAGTCTCAGACTTTGGTTCAGCAGACTTCTTAACTTATCCAAAATACTATGAACCAAGTCTAGAGACACTTGGACAGGATTTTCACTGAAACACTCAATTAAATTCATTAGTAATCACAAGATATACTCAAATGCTTTGAGCTCATCAAAATCAAATGGGGTTTTAATCAATCACTCCACACCCCTCCTGGATATGCTGGACCATGCTGAGACACTTCAACACCCGTAGTCTCATTCTCATGATGGAGACGCCCAATTAACTCCACGACCCCTCCTGCTCCCTCATGCCAGGAGCCCTCTGATATCCTACTTCACCTGCAACTTTATATTCGGACTAAAGCAGATGGTAAACTTGTGAAGGTTCACCCTCTAACCTGATGCCTCGCAGTAGTCTTCCAAGACACCTCTAAGGGCCAGCATGTCTTTCGTCGTCGTCCTGACAAGGAGAAGACAATCATCTACAAATAAGAGATGGGTGATCGGTCGAGCACTAGGGGCTGGCACGTAGGCGTCCATCTTCTGCTCCCAACACACAGCCCATAGGGCACGAGATAACATATTAGCGTAGATAATGAACAGGTATGGGGACAAGGGGCAACCTTGATGAAGTCCGATGGTAGAGTGGAAGAACGGCGATGATGTCCCATTGATCAAGATGGAGAAGCATGACTGCTGCACATAACCAAAGACCCAGCCGATCTAGGTCTCGTAGAAGCCAAAGCTCTCCAATGCAAACTTGAGGAAGTCCCAATGGAATCTAACATAGGCTCTCTCCATATCCAATTTTACTGCTATGTAGCTCTGCCACCTTGAGGCACACTGCAAATCCTACATCATCTCCTGGGCAATTAGGACGTTGTCGGTAATGCTTCAGTTCTCCACAAAACGTCCTCTACTCTTAGCCAATGAGCCCGAGCAGCAACAGTTTCATCCTGTCTACCATAATCGACCAGCCCTAAGTTTCTTGACGACATGTTATTAATACTTTCTCTTTGTATTATAAGATTTCTCCTTACATGGTTGAAACCTTTTCTCCACTCTTTCTTTGATTGAACTTGTCAGTTGTTTTCTTTTTTTAAAATTTCTTAATCACTATTGGAAGAGAGAAGTAGTTCTTATGGCAATTCACCATTTCGCTCCTATAAGGTTGCTGATCCTCTATTTTAGAATTGTTATATTCTCCTAAAAATAATGGCTGAGTTGTCTAAATTAATCATTTGTCTAGAAGTTTTCATTGTATTTGTAGTAACCTCCTATCACGCCCCGACCTGAGATCGCAAGTCGGCTCATAGCGAACTCTCCCCAAGAGCATGCAAAGACATCTCAACATGATATCATTAATATGTGGTAGAATAATGTAATTAATAATATGCAATTTTTATTTTATTATATAACTCAACTTACAATGTTTCACAATTCTAACATTAGTCTAAGGTAATACATAATTTAAATAAATTTTAATTTAAGATAACTTGTACCATGGTTCTTCTAGTTGCAATCTCATATTAAAAAACTCTGGTAGGCTAGTTCTCTGAATATGTAAAGTTGTATAATGAGCTAAATAGCCTAGTAAGCAATGAACACTTAAGCTAGATATATCAAATAATAAAATAATAATAATATACTGAAATTAGGCATACAAAATACATCGGTTGAAATTTAAATCGATACGCTATTCAACCACTTCAAATTTCAAATCTTGTTTCATAATCAATTATCTTTCAAATCATCAAGTTCATCTCGACAGTTATGAACTATAACCACATTTATATCCTGTGGTTGGGCTAGAATATTAGCTTATTAAAGTGCCAATGTATAACTCTCACTAGCAGGGTATCGATATGCCAACAAATAATCCCCACTACCAGGGTGTCGATATGCCAACGTATAACTTTCACTGGCAGGGTGTCGATATACCAACGAATAACCCCCACTAGTTAGGTGTCAATATTCTAACGAATAAACTCCACTGGTAGGGTGTTGATATACCAACGAATAACTTCTGCTAGTAGGGTATCGATACATAGTCTGGTTGCGAGTCCAAATCTATTTCGAAGCAAAACTCATTTTCTCATATTCAGCATTCCAAATTGTAAGATACATAAAATCATATGACATCAAAATCAATCAAACATAATCCATCCTGAAATCAATACGTTTAATTAAGAATCATACAATATTTTAGAAAGAGGCATATATAATAATAAAACACCATGCTTCAAGTTCATAAATCAAGAATAATTCGATTCAAAAAATATTTATAATTTATTGATAAATCTAGAAAAGGAGTTATATTGCTTACCTTACGAATGCAATCCAACTAATAGATTTAATTAATCCTAAAAATTCTTCAAATAGCCTAATATTCTAAAATTATACTTTTCATTAGAATTTCATCATAATTCTTTTAAAAATTAAAATTCTAAATTCCAACACCCTTATATTAAGGCTGACCAAGCAGAAGTGCCTGACAAGATGATTTCATCGAATCATACTCGGACTAGGGCACAGATGGTTTAACAAAGATTGGGACGATCAAATCTAACAGTGTTTGGCAGAAGCCAGAGTGGGAGCTGACATACCGCCCGACAACCCTAAATTAGGATCCTTCACTAGGATTGACCTAGAATCATGAAAAGAAGTATCTTACTATTCTATTATCTCTAGAGAGAGTAGAGAGAAAGTCTAAATAGTGAGAGAACAGATATAGAAGAGAGAGAATCTTAGTTCGAGTTCAAATAGGGGTATGGATTTGGTTGTCAATGGCATGGGTCAATTTAGATCAATCAACATGTTTCACCATGAATCAAGAGAAAGAAACTTTGCGGAGAGAAATAAAAGAGAATAAGAGACAGAAAGTGGGAAAGAGAGAGAAAGGAGAGAGGAAGAGAGAACAAGGTCTCTCTCTAGCAAAGGGAAGAAGAAGGGAGAGGGAGAGGTTGGCTATGGTGGTGCCTCGAGTCAAGGAACTTATTGTCGACCAACAGCAGCTGGTGGCAACAGGCGGTGACGATCGGCGGCATCATCAAAAGTAGGGGTCCTGACCCCCTTAAATCGCGGAATTGAGGCGCTTCGGTGGTCGAAACTCTGGCCAAGGCCATAAGCCACCATAGGGAGCCAGAGGTGGTGACAAATGCCGATGGCGAAACAAGCCAGAATCAAGAGGAAAAGCGATCGATCCACTAAAATAGGAAAAATAGGACATCACCTTTTTCCACCAAAAATTCGGGGATCACCGACTTAATCGGGGCTCTGAACACCAAAAGAAGGAGAGAAAGAGTAGCTCAAGGGAGGCCGGATCCTTATCTGGCTTTTGGTGATGGTTGGCTACGACAACGACATTGACACAATCGACAACTGCAGAAAAAATCGAAGAGAAATCTAACGATAACTAGATTCTCTGGTGAAGTGGAAGAGGGATGGGGGGAGCTCTAAATAGAGTTCAGCCACAACCAAAATCCGACTCAGAGTCGGATTCTGTCTAACCATCTTGGAGAGAAAGAAGACTCCATTGGGAGTCCTCTTCTTCCCAAGCACATGCCGATTTTTTTTTTCTTGTTGGGCCAAATCCTTTGGGCCAATTACTCTAGGCCGGTCAAATGGATTGGGCCTATATACTAGGTATCACACTTCCATCTGCCTTCCCTCTTCTTTGCTAGCATCTAAGGAGATGAGAGATTTTTAGTTTTTTTTCATAACAAAGATTGTATAAATCACTCTTATCATTTCTACTTCTTTTAAAAGGGAAGATTATCCTTCTACACATACCAAAAACAGATAAGGAGATAAAAGTTTTTCTTAAGAAAGTGCAAAATCACCATAGTTTATTAAGAAAGGGTAAATCACCAAATGATCGTCAGTAAAATAGCCTATTTTTTTTGTCAAAACCTAGTTCAAGCATCATTTTCTTTGAAAAATATTCATTTTTTATTAGAAGCTCTACTCATATATAACTGCAAAATCAAATATCTTTTTTCACCTTATTCATATATAACTTGGGTATTTTGTATTACGCCATTATATCCCCCTCTAATGACCTAATTAATTATTTAAATCCTTCTTGATCTGGCCTAAATTGACCTTTCTATTCTACTCTCCATCCTTAAATTTGTTGAACCTTAAAGGTTGATTTTGATGATGCAAAATAGTTGAGTTAAAAATTGACTAATCTATTACTTTGAGCTTAAGTGATAAATTTTAGAAAATAAAGAAGAAAGCCTTTAGCTGCTCTCAAGAATATATCATCCTTCTGAAGCTACACATCAAGAAGCCGAATTCCAAAAGGTCATAAAAACATTCCTTGGAAGCTCACATACAAAAATAGAGAAATTCATTTTAAGCTATCTCAAGAGTCGACCCCAAACTTGCAACAGGTCGACCTTGGCACACTAGCAGATGTTCTTTCATAAGCCGACTCCAACAGATCACGAGTCAACCCCAGAATAGTCTCAGAGGATAGACTGGAAAAAAATATTACATCAATGAGTCGACCCATGAAGTACTCGAGCCGACTCCAGTATAGCAAGAGTTGACTCCAAACAAAAGCGAGTCAACCACAGAATGGCTATAGAGAAAAGAAAGAAAAATAAAAAAATTACTACATTGGCGAGTCGACCCATAAAATTCATGAGCCAATTTTAGTTCGACCCCAGAAACAATCGAGTTGAGCCCATAACGACCACAATGAAAAGATAGAAAGCAACAAAAGATAGTTCATTGAAGAGTCGACTCGTGAAAATCTCGAGTCATCCTCTGAACTGAGAGAGCCGACTCCACAAGTGCCACGGACGAAAGATAGAGCGCAACAAAAATAAAAACAAGCTTGAGTCGACTCTTGAAGATCATAAGTCAACTCTTAAAATCTCGAGTCGGCCCCTCTGCGCCTGACAAAATTGTGTCGGGTCGTGTTTGGATTGGATTGAGACATAGCCATGAGAAAAAGCTTGTCAAAATTGAACCCAACCTGTTTATTAAATAGATCAACAAACCAAACTTGGCCTATTTATTAAATAGGTAACTTGATCCAACACACATAACCCATTCAATAAACAGGTTGCATCAGGTCTGATCTATGATAAAAAAATAAATAGGTTCTAAATAGGCTAAACAAATCATAAACAATTTAAACAAGTTAAATGGGTCCTATGTGAATCAAATTGTAACCATGTCAATTGGTGCAATTATTAAACAAATGTAATAGGTTAGACAAGTTAGTACTCTAAACCTAAACCAAATCAATTTTAACTAAATAGGTTATGTCGACTCAACTTGTTAATGACCCAAAACTATTTATGCTAAACCTGAACCTACTTATCTGATCTCGGTTGTCGGTTGGGTCATAAATTGCCACCCCTAGCCCTAAAAAAATTGCAAAAAAAGAGAAAGAGAGCCAGGGTTGACATACCTTCTAGAGTTTTGCAAAGATGGAGCTTCAAGTTATCTTGGAGCAAAGGGTGGCCTTGAGGGAGGATGTGGTGGGGGCTGATGGTAGACACTCCAAAAGATGTCAGATCAGGAGACAAAGCATGTTATAGATGATGGAGAAGCAACCTAAAGAAGACTACCTTGAGGATTGGTACTTGCCACCAACAACAATACCATGCATCTTTGTGCTGTCTGGTGGTGGCATCAATGTTGGCATAGCCATGAGCAGTGAAGGTATGGCACAATCAAGTGAAAAAAGAAGAGGGGTTGGGGATAAAGACGAGACGAATTCTTAAGGGGCATGACCAAAATGTACATAAGAAATGAGCATAAAACATGACATGAGGCTATTTGCGGGTGTCTTAGGAATGATGGACCAATCATGTTAGATCAGCCCATTTTGTAGTAGCCTATATGCTAGTTTGAGTCAAAAATTTAGTCAAATAGTAATTATTACTTATTCACAACTAGTGGTTGTTATTCCTAAATTAGGTGTTCATAAATGTAGAATAAGTCATTTAGTATTTATAGGCTTCATTAAACATGGTTCATGCATGGTGTCTTTCAGAGTTTGTAGAAGTATTTATTTTATGTCTTCTACAAAGTTGCAAGCATTAATGCGTTGGAATATGTAAGGTCGTTTTGTGTTTACACAAATAGATATGTAGTAAGAAAAGAAATATAAAGAACAGATTGTTTGTGTTATTCTATTTGTATTTAGTCCAGGTTTCGCTTGTTATCTCCCTTCTCCTACTTCTTTATCTCAATCTCTTTCCCCTCTTTTTGCTTAACCCTACTATTTTCATAGTCAATTGGTTTTTTATCCTTTCACCAATTCTATCCTCTTCAAGAAGACATCTCCATCTTAAAATTATAGTCAACAACAACAATGAGCATGATGAACTCCTTTCACATCATGATGAGCTAGTTTGTCAACATGAATAACACTTGGATAAAATAGAAGGATGAATAAAGGTTTCAGAGAAGTAACCAATCAACTCAGAGAACAAGCAAACAAATTTGAAGATCATTTCAGGCAACTTTAAGCGATGTTGACTTGTGACTACTAGTACTTCTATGATGAGTAACTATCGTAAGTTGTTCCTCCATTATAGGATTGTTGCCCAGAGATGGTCACCCAAGAGGGGGGTGAATTAGGTGTTTTAAAACTTTTTGTCTAATTAAAACAAGACACACAAGTGTATGTGCTAAAGTAAAGATAGAGTTATAAGCACAGTCAATCGCAAACACAAAGATTTATAGTGGTTCGGAGCTTCCACTGCTCCTACATCCACTCCCTAAACACCTTTGGGAATTTCCACTATAATCAGCGATTACAGTCCGGTAGTTTTCCGAATGCACTACCCAACTCGTTGTTTTACCCCGGGCTAACAACGAACCCTACAATCTCCCAATTTAACCTAGGCTTGGGACGCCTATCCCTTGTTCCAAGTTTCTTGACTGAAACAAGCACAATAATCAAATATTTTATAAAGATTTGAAAGCTCTTATGAAAGCAAATATATCAATGAAAAACAACAAAACCGGAAGAACCCTTTTTGCCGTTGGAAGCGTGGGTGATGGTGGTTCTTCCGATGTGGATCACGTTTGCTTGAATGCGAGCTTTGAATGCCGAGTGGGAGTGAGTAGTTGAGCACGAAATCAGATGGAAAAACTTGAATGCACTTGATTTCTCCTCTTGAAAGCTCTAACTCCCTTGAACCTCTTTCTCTTTCTTCTCTCTTGAATGATCTTGTGTTTTTTTTTGGTGAGTTGTTATTTAAAGGCACTTAAAAGCTCCCTTTTATAGCCCTACAAGCAATAGATCCGTTAGACACAAAGATATTATCGTTTGAAATTCAAACAAACCTGCAAAAGTGTGTCAGTCGCGTCCTAGGCGCTCCGGAGACGTCTCCGCTTGAACGCGAGACGTCTCGGCTATATAAAAATTCTTTTGACGATGTTTGGAGTCGACTCGGCGCTTTACGGGGACATCTCTGAAGAAGAATAGCTTGAATGCTTGTTTTTCTATTTTTCTGAGAGAGTCGGCTCGGCACTTTACGGGGACGTCTCGGGATGTTTGCGCTTTTTGCATGGGGACGACTCCGCGACGTCGGGGACGACTCCGTAGTTTTATCAACGAAAAACAAGTCCTCTAGAATCCCTGAGAGAGTCGACTCCGCGCTTTCTGGGGACGTCTCGGGATGTTTGTCTTTTATGCGTGGGGACGACTCCGTGTCCTTCGGAGACGACTCGCGCGCATCCTTTGAAATCGGCCTTTCTGCCGTCTCTGAGAGAGTCGACTCCGCAGAGTCGGGAGTCGACTCCGACCCTGCGAGACGCCTCGCCAGGTGCCGGGGACGTCTCCAGACATGCCAATTCTTCTTCTTCGTGCCAGAGACGTCTCTGGGACAAACCGGAGACGTCTCGGCTGTCCCTGATCTGTTTTCTTTATCTCAAAAAATCTTCAATAAATTCTTGAAAATTATGGGAACATGCCTTGACAATTCTTAACAATATTCTTAGTTTAACACCTGAAATCCTCAAATAAATTGTTAATATAAAGGAAATTATACTCTAGTGTTTTGTATTCATCAAAATCCATTAGGGGGTCAACAATCTTCCCCTTTTTGATGATGACAAAACACTGAGTATATGCAAAATTTAAAATTTAAACATATACACAGTATTTGTTCAGATGTACAAGTATTATGTTTTGGTTAGAGCTAGATACAGTGTGCATAATTCAATATAGTCAACTTTCAGTTCTATCCTTATGCATAAGTATTGATCTTAGTAGCTCTTGAGCAATTTGGGCATATCAACTAGATTTGAATCAAGTTAAAATGTAAATTAATGAAATATTGATGCTAAAGACAATTGAAAGCTAAATACTTTTTGACTCCCCCTTTCTTTTCCAGAAGGGCAATTATCTTAAAGCCAATATTCTTCAATTTTATCTTTTCTAATTCAACTTTTAAGTATGAGTGTAAATTTTGTATTTTGCATTCCATATATTGGTTCTATTCCATATATTGGTTCTACTCCCCCTTTTTGTCATCAACAATGAAGGGGACAAATTTTCCTTAGGTACCTAAAAATGCGATGCCTATTAGAATTCAGCATTCATATTATAATGAAACAATCAATGATTTCCAAGTTATTGCCATCCATGAATTCAGCATTCATTTTACTCTCCCTTTGGTTTGGAATTCATTTCAGACCTTTTGAATGCAGTGAATACAAGTTGTGCTCCCCCTGTTTCACATGCATTGACAAGTTGGCAAAATAGTAAAGTGGTTGCACATTGTCAAATTTGAACATTCTCATGGCACATCACAAAATTAAAAACATACACCAAGATTCAAAAAGAAGTGTATGACATTCATATATCATTGCAATCATTTGAAGTCATTACAAGGATAAAAAGAAAACCATTACAAGTATAAAAGGCCATTACAAGTATTGATTGCTAATACAAAAGAAGAAGTTTCAAATAAGCCTAGGGTTTTACAAAAAGATGAACCCCTAGATGTCCACAAAATGTCCCTCACCGGCGACCACGCTCAATAGCCCTAGCAGCAGCCTCTATAAATCCATTTATTGAATCCATTAGGGTTCTAAAGTGATCTTCCTGAGATTGATTGAAGGCTGTCACTAGTGCTTCAAACTCATGAGTTGCCCTGTCAATCCTTCCTCTAAGTTGGGCAGCCACACTGCCCACATTGCCTCCAGGGCTCGTCAACTCTTGAAGACCATCCGATATGGTCTTCAATTCAGCCTTTATCTCAATTGATCTTAGAGTTTGGTTTGTTGCCACACGAACCAATTCTGACGCTGTAGTTTCTATCTGAACTTTGATTTCCTTCAATTCTTCTAGGAGTGCTTCATGTGAGGTACGGATGGGAGCTAACTCAGCAGAGATTATTGATCTCATCTCTTCCCTCATCTGCTGGCACATCATAGATGCTAGGGTATGCATCTGCTCATCTGATAAGAACAATGATCCACTGACTGGAGGAGGAGGCACTGAGGTGGATGGTCCAGCCGAGCTGGAAGGTACATCAGGAAAGGCCATAGGACTATGTGGAGGAGAGAGGTGGTCAGGCTCCTGATGTTGGATCTCAGGCTCTATGGTTTGAGATTTTCTTTTAGAGACCTTAACCCAAGACCCGTCTTTCTTGTGAAACTCCATCCTATGTAATGTACTCTCATTGTAGTAGTCAGTGTTTCTCAAAGATTTTTCTGGCTCATTTTCAGGAATTGGAATCTTAAAATGTTTGAACAGTAGGGTGAAGACCATCCCATATGGTATGCTAAATCTGGAATACCTATGACATATGGAGATGTAGTTCAACATGAGCCTAGGGAGGTTTAGGGGAATCCCTAGCAAGATGTGGTGCATGATGGCTAAGTCTCGCTCCGAAACGAAATCGAAGCGACCGATTTTTGGAAACAAGACCCGGTTAACTATGCTCAAAAGCAATCTCATTTCGGCATTGAGGTCTTGGGACTTAACTATGTCAAGAGGGCCGCAGTCCTCTCTTCCTAAAATTAGGTTTAGGGCAATCTCCCTTTGGGGATGTGAGGTCGGAGCCTCACCGTATTTGGGGATTTGTAACAAGCTAGATAGGATGTCCTCATTGATTTCTATCAATGTGCCTCGGACATATCCGGTGTACCCCGAGTCCCCTAAGGCCATATTGCTAAACATTTCTCTCACTAGGCCGGGATAGGTTGACATATTTAGGGAACATAGGTGTTCCCAACCTTGGGCACGGAGTCTCTCTCCAATAGAGAACCCCTCACTAGCTAGAAACTGAAAATCAATATATCTACCTGTGGTTACTGTGCGATTCGCACAGGAGAGGGTCACGGTTGGCGGAGCAACCGGAGAAGACGGCGCTGAGGGCTCTTCCCTCCGTTCCTCGTCGTCGTTCGCTACCCTAGGACGCCTCCCACCCGTTCGCTTAGCTTTCTTAGGTGCCATGGATTGGAAATCTAGGAAAATGGGGAGAGATTTTGGTTCGGTTTGTGGTGGAGAGAAAATAGAGGCTAGGGTTTATGTTTTCGTTGAGGACGAAGGAAGGCAGCTCGGGACGGCTCGAGCTGTTTCGACCTAATTTAAAAACTTTCATTCGGTCCCCGAGACGTCTCCGTGACTAATGCGAGACGTCTCGCCGGGGGGACGTCTCTGTGATTTGCCAGAGACGTCTCCGGCACTGAAAAATTTCAGAATGATTTCCATCTTTTCCCAATTTATTTTATTCAACCACAATAATCAATGTGATTTCTTTTGGTGAATATAGAGTGAGCTTGCCTGTGATCCTTCCCCTCAATAACACATCCTATAAAAGTTTGATAATGATTTTTGAATTATCAATATTGAAATGAGGAATGTTTGACCAAATTTCGAATGCCTATGAAATAGGCTCTGAAAATATCTCCATGAAGAGTCTAAGGGAGGGTAACCATCCTCCGGAAAGTCAAACAATTCGTCATCTAACTTTGATAGATTCAAGTTTTCACTTATTAGGCACTAGGTTTGCTATACGTGACCTTGAAGTGTATTATTAGTTTGAGTAGCATTCATATGTATCTCTAGAGCTTACAAAGCATTGCATTACAGGTTCAATCTATTTGTTAGGATCATACAAGCACAAAGCATTCCTTAAAAAGTTGAACCTATCTTTACTGTTGACCCCCTAATGGATTTTGATGAATACAAAACACTAGAGTATAATTCCATTTATCTTAACAATTTACTTGAGAATTTTAGGTGTTTAATTAAAAATATTGTTAAGAAATGTCTAGGCAAGTTCTCATATTTTTTATGAATTTATTGAAGAATTTTTTAAGTTGAAGAAAACAGATCAGGGACAGCCGAGACGTCTCCGGTTTGTCCTAGAGACGTCTCTGGCACAAACAGGAAGAACTGGCACGTCGGGAGACGTCCCCGGCACCTGGCGAGGCGTCTCGCAGGGTCGGAGTCGATTCTCTCAGTAGCGGAGTCGACTCTCTCAGTGGCGGCAGAAAGGCTGATTTCAAGAGATGCGCGCGAGCCGTCTCCACAGGACGAGGAGTCGTCCCCGCAAGTAAAAAGCAGACTTTTCGAGTCGTCTCCGAGGTAGCGGAGTCGGCTCTCTCAGGGTATTCCAGAGGATGTCTTTTTCAGTGATAAGGCAGCGGAGACGTCCCCTGAAAGAGCGGAGTCGACTCTCTCAGAGAATTCCAGAAGACATGTTTTTTGAAGATATAACGGCGGAGTCGTCCCCAAGGCAGCGGAGTCGTCCCCATGCAAAAAGCGCAAACAAGCCGAGACGTCCCCGTAAAGCGCCGAGGCGACCCTCTCAGAAAAACAGAAAAACAAGGATTCAAAACGTTCATCATCGGAGTCGCCCCCGTAAAGCGCCGAGTCGACCCCAAACATCGTCAAAAGTAAAATCTTACAGCCGAGACGTCTCGCGATGAAGCGGAGACGTCTCCGGAGCGCCTGGGACGCGACTGACAACTTTTGCAGGTTTGGTTTGAATTTCAAATCTCTTTAACTTTATCTCTAACGGCTATATTTGCTTTTTGGGCTATAAAAGGGAGCTCTTAAGTGCTTTCCAACAACTTCTCAAAAACCCAACACAAGATCATTCAAGAGAGAAGAAAGAAAAAGAGGTTCAAGAGAGTTAGTGCATTCAAGTGAAGAAATCAAGTGCCTTCAAGCTTTCCAAGTAATTTCGTGCTCAACTACTCTCTTCCGCTAGGCATTCAAAGCTCACATTCAAGCCAACGCGATCCACATCGGAAGAACCACCATTTTCCACGCTTCCAACGGCTAAAAGGGTTCTTCCGGGTTTCATTGTTTATCATTGTTATATTTGCTTATTTAGAGCTTTCAAATCTTTTGTAAAACTTTTTCAATATTGTGCTTGTTCCAGTCAAGGGACTTGGAACAAGGGAAAGGCGTCCCAAGCCTAGGTGAAATTGGGGGTTTTAGGGTTCGTTGTTAGCCTGGTGTAAAACAACGAGTTGGGTAGTGCACTCGCAAAACTACCGTACTGTAATCTTGGATTATAGTGAAAATTTCCAAAGGTGCTTTGGGGAGTGGATGTAGGAGCAGTGGAAGCTCCGAACCACTATAAAAGCTTGTGTTTGCGATTGTCTGTTTTCATACCTTTATTTTTACTTTAGCTCATACATTTGTGTGTTTTATTAGACAAAAAGTTTTAAAACACCCAATTCACCCCTCTCTTGGGTGACCATCTTTGGGCAACAAGTGGTATCAGAGCGGGTGCTCTGTATATTTCTTGAAGACCTAACCGTCTTAGCTAAAGATCTAGATGGCAACACCCTTCAACAATGTTCCTGCTGAGGGGCAGGCAACCAATAGACCTCCACTCTTCAATGGGACAAATTATACCTATTGGAAGACCAGAATGAGGATCTTTATTCAAGCACAAGATTATGCCTTGTGGAGGGTTATAGTTAAGGGACCATAAGAACCATCTCACATGGTTAATGGCATTCAAGTTCCCAAACCTGAGGAGGATTGGGATGAGAATGATAATAGGATGGTTCAACTCAACTCTAGAGCCATGAACTCATTATTTTGTGCTCTAGATGTGAATGAGTTCAATAGAGTTTCAACCTGTACTTCTGCCAAGGAAATATGGGATAGACTTGAAGTTACCCACGAGGGTACAAATCAAGTCAAAGAATCTAAAGTGAACATTCTAGTTCACAAATATGAGCTATTTAAGATGGAACCCAATGAAACCATCACATGCATGTTCACACGTTTCACCGACATAATAAATGGTTTAAAGAGTTTGGGTAAATCTTATACTAATCAAGAACTTGTGAGCAAAATTCTCAGGTCTTTGCCGAAAGCTTGGGAAGCGAAGGTCACGGCGATTGTAGAAGCCAAAGACCTCAACACATTGGCACTCGAACAGCTATTGGGCTCATTGATGACGCATGAGCTGACAATGAAGCAACATGAAGAAGATGCGCCAAAAAAGAAGACAATCGCACTCAAGGCTACTTCGAGTGTGTGTGAAGAAGAAAATAGTGAGAGTGAAGAAGAAAGCGAAGATGAGGACTTGGGTTTAATAGTAAGGAAATTTAAGAAATTCATGAGAAGAAAGAAACCCTTCCCAAGAAAGAAGTTTGAAGGGAGAAATGATTGGGAAAAAGAAAAAGAAAAAGAAAGAGACCCAATCATATGCTATGATTGCAAGACCGGGACACATTCGTTCCGAATGCCCTCAACAAAAGAAGCACTTTGGAAAGAAGAAGAAGAAGGCATTGAAAGCAACGTGGGATGATAGTGACACATCCTCCTCCGAGGAAGAGAAGGAAGAAACCGCCAACTTGTGCTTCATGGCATTCGAAGATGACGAGGTATGTCAAAACTCAACTATAAATTTTACTTTAGAAGAATTGTATGAAGCTTTTCAAGAACTTATGAGTGATTGTAGTATATTAGGAGCAAAGAATAAAGAATTAAAAGCCTCCAATCTAAAACTAAAGGATGATATTAAAAATCTATTGATTGAGAAAGAGAGCGTTGAAAATGTTAACACCATTGATCTAGAAAATAAAAATTCAAAACTTAGCATTGAAAATGAAACGGCAAAACACTAATTAAGGAATTAAATCTAAAAGTAAAATCTCTACTCGATAATAATACCTCACTTGCACAACATGTTGAATCCCTTAAAAAGGATAAGGAAGAACTAGTTAAAGAAAATTTGAATCTTAAGAATGAGGTACATAAGTACAAACCAATTGTTGAAAAATTTACACAAAGCTCTGAAAAATTAAGTCTTATTCTTTCAAATCAAAGAGCTGTTTTTAATAAAGCCAGATTAGGATATAAAACTAACAAGCAACAAAAGTATCTAAAGAATTTCTTTGTAAAGCAAAAGATGTCAAAACTGAAAAACCTACATGCTTTCATTGTGGAAAAAGTGGACATACAGCTTACTCTTGTATTCAAAGAAAGATCCAAACAAACAAGAGTACATTTGTAAAAGCTAAAAGCATAACTAAAGTATGGGTGCCTAAGGGAACCAACTACACTAACCACGAAGGACCCAAGAAAACTTGGGTACCTAAGAGCTTCACATGATCATTTTGCAGGTATGCCTTGCAGCCGAGAATAAAAAGAGAATGTGGTATCTTGATAGTGGTTGCTCAAGGCATATGACCGGTGACAAGAGTCTCTTCGTCACCTTGAAATCAAAAGAAGGAGGAGTAGTCACATTTGGAGACAATGCAAAAGGTCAAATCATTGGTGTTGGTAAAATCTCCATATCACCCTCCTCATTTATTGACAATGTATTGTTAGTTAATGAACTAAAACATAATATATTAAGTATAAGTCAATTTTGTGACAAGGGTTTTAAAGTGTCATTTGAATCTTCACTATGCATAATTAGTAGTCCAGTTGACAATGAGATCATACTTACGGGACATAGGCATGGAAATGTTTACATGGTAGATCTTGATGATCTCACCATGAAGGATGGCCAATGTCTTGTAGCCATGGATCCCAAAGTTAATGAGACTAGTTGGTTATGGCATCGTAGGTTAGGGCATGCTAGCATGGATTTAATTTCTAAATTGATTACAAAAGATCTAGTCAAAGGACTACCAAAAATAGACTTTGAAAAGAACAAAATTTGTGCTGCATGCCAATTAGGAAAACAAACAAGAAGTTCTTTCAAGTCTAAGAACATAGTCTCAACATCAAAACCCCTAGAACTAATTCACATGGATTTGTTTGGACCCACTAGAACTGCTAGTCTAGAGGGTAAGAAATTTGGTCTTGTAATTGTTGATGATTTTTCATGTTTTACATGGGTTTCATTTTTTGCACATAAAGATGAGTCATTTCCCGCTTTTATCAAGTTTCATAATAGAATTTCGAATGAACTCAATCTTAAACTAAAAGCAATTAGGAGTGATCATGGTACCGAGTTTGAAAATCAGCACTTTAAAAAGTTTTGTGACGAAAATGGTATCAATCACAATTTCTCGGCCCCTAGGACACCCCAACAAAATGGGGTGGTAGAAAGGAAGAATCGCACACTAGCAGATATGGCTCGTACCATGTTGTGCGAATCGGATCTACCAAAATACTTTTGGGCTGAAGCAATAAATACTGCATGTCACATTTTAAACCGTGCATTAGTTAGATCTATTTTAAAGAAAACACCCTATGAGTTAATGAAAAATAAGAAGCCCAATATAAGCTACTTTCATGTGTTCGGTTGTAGGTGTTTTATTTTAAACAATGGAAAGGACAATCTAAGTAAATTTAGTGCCAAATCAGATGAGGGGATCTTCTTAGGTTATTCCTCATCTAGTAGAGCATACAGGGTCTTCAACAAGAGAACTCTCGTTGTTGAAGAATCCATACATGTTGTCTTTGATGAAGCTAATGGAGATTCTTCTAGAAAAGAAGAAGATAATGATGCAGGTATACTTGAAGACAGAATGAAGGAGTTCTCCATACAAGACACACAACTTGAGGATGAAGTCAAGGAAGATACAATTCAGCAAGATGAAGAAGATCAACCCCAAGCAACAAATCAAGATCTTCCGAGGGAATGGAGGTATGCACATGGTCATCCAAGGGATCTAATCCTTAGTGATCCCTCGCAAGGGGTAAGAACAAGATCCTCTCTAAGAAATACTAGTAATTATCTTGCTTTCGTTTCACAAATAGAGCCTAAATCACTAGAAGAAGCCGAAAAAGATGATAATTGGATGAATGCTATGCAAGAGGAATTAAATCAATTTGAAAGAAATCAAGTTTGGACTTTAATGAAAAGACCCCCTAATGTTTCAATTATAGGCACCAAATGGGTATATAGAAATAAACTAGATGAAAATGGAGTAGTAATAAGAAACAAAGCTAGGCTAGTGGCCAAAGGCTATAATCAGGAGGAAGGAATAGATTTTGATGAAACTTTTGCTCCTGTTGCTAGGTTAGAGGCTATTAGACTACTTTTGGCATATGCATGCTTCATGGACTTTAAACTCTATCAAATGGATGTAAAAAGTGCATTTCTAAATGGTTATATAATGGAGGAAGTTTATGTAGGACAACCTCCAGGCTTTGAAAACCACTTACATCCAGATTACGTTTATAAATTGCATAAAGCATTGTATGGGCTTAAGCAAGCTCCTAGGGCATGGTATGAAAGATTAAGTAATTTTCTAATTGAAAATAAATTTAAGAGAGGAAATGTAGACAAAACCCTCTTCATTAAAAGAAAAGGAAATGACTTATTGCTTGTGCAAATTTATGTGGATGATATAATTTTTGGTGCTACTAATGATAGTCTTTGTCAAGAGTTTGCCAAGCTTATGCAGGGAGAATTTGAAATGAGCATGATGGGTGAGCTCAACTTCTTCCTTGGGCTACAAATAAAACAATCAGAGGAAGGCATCTTCATCAGTCAATCCAAATATATCAAGGAAATGTTGGAAAAATTCAAGATGAAGGATGCAAAGGAAATTAGCACACCCATGGGCTCAAGTTGCAAGCTTGACAAAGATGAAAAAGGTAAAAGTATAGACTGCAAATTGTACAGAGGTATGATAGGCTCTTTACTTTACCTTACTGCTAGTAGGCCAGATATATTATTCAGTGTTTGCATGTGTGCTAGATACCAAGCATGTCCTAAGGAATCACACTTGCAAGCTGTTAAAAGAATTTTTAGATATCTAGTAGGGACATCTAATGTAGGCTTATGGTATTCTAAACAATCTGACATAAATTTAATTGCTTATTCCGATGCTGATTTTGCCGGGTGCAAACTCGACAGAAAAAGCACAAGTGGCACATGTCAATTCTTGGGTGCTAATTTGGTTTCTTGGTTTAGCAAGAAACAGAATTCAGTCGCCTTGTCCACAGCTGAGGCTGAGTACATTGCAGCTGGAAGCTGTTGTGCCCAAGTTCTTTGGATTAAGCAACAACTTGAAGACTTCGGTATCAAAATGGACAACATACCAATTAAATGTGATAATACAAGTGCAATCAATTTAACAAAAAATCCTGTCCAATACTCTAAATCAAAGCATATAGAAATTAGGCATCACTTTATTAGGGATCATGTGCTGAAAAATGATGTGATGATTGAATATGTATGTACTGAAAATCAATTGGCCGATATCTTTACAAAGCCCCTTTGTAAAGATAGGTTCAACTTCTTAAGGAATGCTTTGAGCTTGTATGATCCTAGCAAATAAATTCAACTTGTATTGCAATGCTTTGCTACTCAAGCTAGTAATCCACCTCAAGGTCAACATAAGTGAAAGCATGAATCCATCTAAGCTAAATGACGAACTGTTTGACTTTCCGGAGGATGGTTACCCTCCCTTGGACTCTTCATAGAGATATTTTCAGAGCCTATTTCATAGGTATTCGAAATTTGGTCAAACATTCCTCATTTCAACATTAATAATTCAAAAATCATTATCAAACCTCTATAGGATGTATTATTAAGGGGGAGGATCACAAACAAACTCATTCTGTATTCACCAAAAGAAATCATATTGATTAGTGTGATTAAATGAAACAAATTAGGAAAAGATAAAAATCAGTCTGAAATTTTTCAGTGCCGGAGACGTCTCTGGCAAATCGCAGAGACGTCCCCCCGGCGAGACGTCTCGCCTTAGTCGCGGAGACGTCTCGAGGACCGAACGAGGGTTTTTAAAATAGGTCGAAACAGCTCGAGCCGACCCGAGCTATCCCTTTCATCCCCGACAAAAACAAAAACCCTAGCCTCCATTTTCTCTCCAACACAAACCCTAGCCTCTTTCTCCTCATTTCCCTAGGTTTTCCATTCAATGGCACCTAAAAGAGCTAGGAGGACTGGTGGGAGGCGTCCTAGGGCAGCGACCGACGGTGAGGAACGGAGGGAAGAGCCTTTCGCGCCGTCTCCTCCGGTTGCTCCGCCAACCGCGACCATTTCCTGTGCGAATCGCACAGTAACCACTGGAAGGTACATAGATTTTCATTTTCTAGATAGTGAGGGGTTCTCTATTGGAGAGAGACTCCGTGCCCAAGGTTGGGAACACCTTTGTACACTCAATACATCGACCTACCCCGGCCTGGTTAGAGAACTATTTAGCAATATGGCCTTAGGAGACTTAGGGTACACTGCATATGTCCGGGGGACATTGGTAGAAATTAATGAGGATGTCCTATCTAGTGTCTTGCAAATTCCTAAAGACGGTGAGGCTCCGACCTCACATCCCTAAAGGAAAATAGCCCTAAACTTGCTTTTAGGACGAGAGGACTGCGGCCCTCTCGATGTGGTTAACTCCCAAGACCTGAATGCCGAGATGAGACTCCTTTTGAGTATTGTCAACCGAGTCTTATTTTCTAAAACCGGCCGCTTTGATTTTGTTTCGGAGCGAGACCTAGTTATCATGCACCACATCCTACTAGGGATTCCCCTAAACCTCCCTAGACTTATGTTGAACTACATTGCTACATGTCATAGGTATTCTAGGTTTAGCATACCTTATGGGATGATCCTTACCCTACTCTTCAAACATTTCAAAGTACCCATTCCAGAAAATGAGCCTGCAAAACCCTTGAGAAACACTGACTATTATAATGAGAGCACAATGCGAAGAATGGAGTTTCACAAGGTAGATGGGTCATGGGTCAAGGTACCAAATAGAAAAGCTCAAACCCTAGAGCCTGAGATCCTACTTCAGGAGCCTGATCACCACTCTCCTCCACATAGCCACATGGACTTTCCTGATGTACCCTCCAGCTCAGCTGGACCTTCCACATACATGCCACCACCTCCTCCAGTCAGTGGGCCCTACTCCCTATCAGAAGACCAGATGCGTACTTTAGCATCTGTTATTTGCCAGCAGATGAGGGAGGAGATGAGATCGATGATCTCTACTGAGTTGGCCCCCATCAGAGCCTCACATGAAGGGATTCTACAAGAGCTGAAGAAAATTAGAGCTCAGATAGAAGCTACAGCGCAAGAACTAGTTAGTGTGAATGCCACCCAAGCCTTCAGATCAATTGAGCTACAAGACAGCTTAAGGACCATTTCAAATAGCCTTCAAGAACTGACAAGCCCTGGAGGTAATGTGGGCACCGTGGTTGCCCAACTTCGAGGAAGAATTGAAAGGGCAAGCATTGAATTTGAAGCACTAGTGGCAGCCTTTCATCAGTCCCAGGGAGAGCAGTTCAAAACATTACTAGATTCCATCAATGCATTTATAGATGCAGCTTGTAGGGCTTATGAGCAACGTCGCCGATGAGGGACATTTTGTAGACATCTAGGGTTCTTCTTTTGTAAACCCTAGGCTCATTTTGAAACACTTTTTGTATTAGAAATGAATACTTGTAATGATCTCCTCTTTCAACTTTGTAATGACTTCAAAGGTTTACAATGATATATGAATGACATACAATTTCTTTTGAAACCTTGTGTATATTTCTGACTCTGTGTATGTGATTCTATGATGTGCCTTAAAGATCTCATAACATACCTTAAGTGCTCAAATTTGACACAATTTATGAATGCATACAAAACAGGGGGAGCACATCTTGTGGTAACTATTTTAAACAAAAAGAGGAGTCTGAAATGAATTCCAGAACAAAGGAGGAATGGTATGAATGACTGAATTCATTAATAAAAATAACTTGGAAAGGGGGAGCAATAACTTGAATACCCTTGAGTGGTTCATGGTACTATGCTGAATTTTACTAGAAAGTATGCTTTAAGCACCTAAGGATAATTTGTCCCCTTCATTGTTGATGACAAAAAGGGGGAGTAGAAAAACACATTTGTAGAACCAATATATGAAATGCAAAATACAAAATTTACAATCATACTCGAAAGTTGAATTAGAAGAGTTAAAATTGAAGAATTTTGGCTTTAAGATAATTGCCCTTCTGGAAAAGAAAGGGGGAGTCAAAAAGGAACTTAGCTCTCAATTGTCTTTAGCATCCATCTACATTTTAACTTGATTGAAATTCAGTAGATATGCTAAAATTGCCTAAGAGCTATTAAGATCAATTTTATGCATAAGGATAGAACTGAAAATTGACTATTTTGAATTATGCACATTGTACCTAGCTCTAATCAAAACATTAGACATGTACATCTGATCAAATACTGTGTATATGTTTAAATTTCGAATTTTGCATATACTCAGTGTTTTGTCATCATCAAAAAGGGGGAGATTGTTGACCCCCTAATGGATTTTGATGAATACAAAACACTAGAGTATAATTCCATTTATCTTAACAATTTACTTGAGAATTTTAGGTGTTTAATTAAGAATATTGTTAAGAAATGTCTAGGCAAGTTTCCATAATTTTTATGAATTTATTGAAGAATTTTTTAAGTTGAAGAAAACAGATCAGGGACAGCCGAGACGTCTCCGGTTTGTCCCAGAGATGTCTCTGGCACAAACAGGAAGAACTGGCACGTCGGGAGACGTCCCCGACACCTGGCGAGGCGTCTCGCAAGGTCGGAGTCGACTCTCTCAGTAGCGGAGTCGACTCTCTCAGTGGCGGCAGAAAGGTTGATTTCAAGAGATGCGCGCGAGCCGTCTCCACAGGACGAGGAGTCGTCCCCGCAAGTAAAAAGCAGACTTCCTGAGTCGTCCCCGAGGTAGCGGAGTCGGCTCTCTCAGGGTATTCCAGAGGATGTCTTTTTCAGTGATAAGGCAGCGGAGACGTCCCCTAAAAGAGCAGAGTCGACTCTCTCAGAGAATTCCAGAAGACATGTTTTTCGGAGATATAACGGCGGAGTCGTCCCCAAGGCAGCGGAGTCGTCCCCATGCAAAAAGCGCAAACAAGCCGAGACGTCCCCGTAAAGCGCCGAGGCGACCCTCTCAGAAAAACAGAAAAACAAGGATTCAAACCGTTCATCATCGGAGTCGCCCCCGTAAAGCGCCGAGTCGACCCCAAACATCGTCAAAAGTAAAATCTTACAGCCGAGACGTCTCGCGATGAAGCGGAGACGTCTCCGGAGCGCCTGGGACGCGACTGACAACTTTTGCAGGTTTGGTTTGAATTTCAAATCTCTTTAACTTTATCTCTAACGGCTATATTTGCTTTTTGGGCTATAAAAGGGAGCTCTTAAGTGCTTTCCAACAACTTCTCAAAAACCCAACACAAGATCATTCAAGAGAGAAGAAAGAAAAAGAGGTTCAAGGGAGTTAGTACATTCAAGTGAAGAAATCAAGTGCCTTCAAGCTTTCCAAGTGATTTCGTGCTCAACTACTCTCTTCCGCTAGGCATTCAAAGCTCACATTCAAGCCAACGCGATCCACATCGGAAGAACCACCATTTCCCACGCTTCCAACGGCTAAAAGGGTTCTTCCGGGTTTCATTGTTTATCATTGTTATATTTGCTTATTTAGAGCTTTCAAATCTTTTGTAAAACTTTTTCAATATTGTGCTTGTTCCAGTCAAGGGACTTGGAACAAGGGAAAGGCGTCCCAAGCCTAGGTGAAATTGGGGGTTTTAGGGTTCGTTGTTAGCCCGGTGTAAAACAACGAGTTGGGTAGTGCACTCGCAAAACTACCGTACTGTAATCTTGGATTATAGTGGAAATTCCCAAAGGTGCTTTGGGGAGTGGATGTAGGAGCAGTGGAAGCTCCGAACCACTATAAAAGCTTGTGTTTGCGATTGTCTGTTTTCATACCTTTATTTTTACTTTAGCTCATACATTTGTGTGTTTTATTAGACAAAAAGTTTTAAAACACCCAATTCACCCCCCTCTTGGGTGACCATCTCTGGGCAACATTTACAAAGGGGCTTTGTAAAGATATCGGCCAATTGATTTTCAGTGCATACATACTCAATCAATACATCATTTTTTAGCACATGATCCCTTATAAAGTGATGCCTAATCTCTATGTGTTTTGATTTAGAGTGTTGGACAGGATTTTTTGTTAAATTAATTGCGCTTGTATTATCACATCTAATTGGTATGTTGTCCATTTTGATACCAAAATCTTCAAGTTGTTGCTTAATCCAAAGAACTTGGGCACAACAGCTTCCGGCTGCAATATACTCAGCCTCAGCTGTGGACAATGCAACTGAATTCTGTTTCTTGCTAAACCAAGAAACCAAGTTAGCACCCAAGAATTGACAAGTACCACTTGTCCTTTTTCTGTCGAGTTTGCACCCGGCAAAATCAGCATCGGAATAAGCAATTAAATTTAAATCAGATTGTTTAGAATACCATAAGCCTGCATTAGATGTCCCTACTAGATATCTGAATATTCTTTTAACAGCTTGCAAGTGTGATTCCTTAGGACATGCTTGGTATCTAGCACACATGCAAACACTGAATAATATGTCTGGTCTACTAGCAGTAAGGTAAAGTAAAGAACCTATCATACCTCTGTACAATTTGCAGTCTATACTTTTACCTTTTTCATCTTTGTCAAGCTTGCAACTTGAGCCCATGGGTGTGCTGAACTTTTCCAACATTTCCTTGATGTATTTGGACTGACTGATGAAGATGCCTTCCTCTGATTGTTTTATTTGTAGCCCAAGGAGGAAATTGAGCTCACCCATCATGCTCATTTCAAATTCTCCCTGCATAAGCTTAGCAAACTCTTGACAAAGACTATCATTAGTAGCACCAAAAATTATATCATCCACATAAATTTGCACAAGCAATAAGTCATTCCCTTTTCTTTTAATGAAGAGGGTTTTGTCTACATTTCCTCTCTTAAACTTATTTTCAATTAGAAAATTACTTAATCTTTCATACCATGCCCTAGGGGCTTGCTTAAGTCCATATAATGCTTTATGCAATTTAAAAACATAATCTGGATGTAAGTGGTTCTCAAAATCTGAAGGTTGTCCTACATAAACTTCCCCCATTATATAACCATTTAAAAAGGCACTTTTTACATCCATTTGATAGAGTTTGAAATCCATGAAGCATGCATATGCCAAAAGTAGTCTAATAGCCTCTAACCTAGCAACAGGAGCAAAAGTTTCATCAAAATCTATTCCTTCCTCCTGATTATATTCTTTAGCTACTAGCCTAGCTTTGTTTCTTATTACTATTCCATCTTCATCTAGTTTATTTCTATATACCCACTTGGTGCCTATAATTGAAACATTAGGGGGTCTTTTCATTAGAGTCCAAACTTGATTTCTTTTAAATTGGTTTAATTCCTCTTGCATAGCATTTATCCAATTTTCATCTTTTTCGGCTTCTTCTAGTGATTTAGGCTCTATCTGTGAAACGAATGCAAGATAATTACTAGTGTTTCTTAAGGAGGATCTTGTCCTTATCCCTTGTGAAGGATCACCAAGGATTAGATTCCTTGGATGACCATGTGCATACCTCCATTCCCTAGGAAGATCTTGATTTCTCGCTGGAGGTTGATCTTCTTCATCTTGCTGAATTGTATCTTCTTTGATTTCATCCTCATGTTGTTTGTCTTGTATGGAGAATTCCTTCATTCTGTCTTCAAGTATACCTGCATCACCATCTTCTTCTTTTCTAGAAGAATCTCCATTAGCTTCATCAAAAACAACATGAATGGATTCTTCAACAACGAGAGTTCTCTTGTTGAAGACCCTGTATGCTCTACTAGATGAGGAATAACCTAAGAAGATCCCCTCATCTGATTTAGCACTAAATTTACTTAAATTGTCCTTTCCATTGTTTAAAATAAAGCAGCGACAATCGAAAACATGAAAATAGCTTATATTGGGCTTCTTATTTTTCAACAACTCATAAGGTGTTTTCTTTAAGATAGATCTAACTAAAGCACAGTTTAAAATATGACAAGCAGTATTTATTGCTTCAGCCCAAAAGTACTTTGGTAGATCCGATTCGCACAACATGGTATGAGCCATATCTGCTAGTGTGCGATTCTTCCTTTCTACCACCCCATTTTGTTGGGGTGTCCTAGGAGCCGAGAAATTGTGATTGATACCGTTTTCTTCACAAAATTTTTCAAAATGCTGATTTTCAAACTCGGTACCATGATCACTCCTAATTGCTTTTAGTTTAAGATTAAGTTCATTCGAAATCCTATTATGAAACTTGATAAAAGCGGGAAAGGACTCATCTTTGTGGGCAAGAAATGAAACCCATGTAAAACGTAAAAAATCATCAACAATTACAAGACCAAACTTCTTACCCCCTAGACTAGCAGTTCTAGTGGGTCCAAATAAATCCATATGAATTAGTTCTAGGGGTTTTGATGTTGAAACTATGTTCTTAGACTTGAAAGAACTTCTTGTTTGTTTTCCTAGTTGACATGCAGCACAAATTTTGTTCTTTTCAAAGTCTATTTTTGGTAGTCCTTTGACTAGATCTTTTGTAATCAATTTAGAAATTAAATCCATGCTAGCATGCCCTAACCTACGATGCCATAACCAGCTAGTCTCATTGACCTTGGCATCCATGGCTACAAGACATTGGCCATCTTTCATGGTGAGATCATCAAGATCTACCATGTAAACATTTCCACGCCTATGTCCCATAAGTATGATCTCATTGTCAATTGGACTACTAATTATGCATAGGGAAGATTCAAATGACACTTTAAACCCCTTGTCACAAAATTGACTTATACTTAATAAATTATGTTTTAATCCATTAACTAACAATACATTGTCAATAAATGAGGAGGATGATATGGAGATTTTACCAACGCCAATGATTTGACCTTTAACATTGTCTCCAAATGTGACTACTCCTCCTTCTTTTGATTTCAAGGTGACGAAAAGGCTCTCATCACCGGTCATATGCCTTGAGCAACCGCTATCAAGATACCACATTCTTTTTTTGCTCCCGGCTGCAAGGCATACCTGCAAAATAATCACGTGAAGCTCTTAGGTACCCAAGTTTTCTTGGGTCCTTCTTGGTTAGTGTAGTTGGTTTCCTTAGGCACCCACACTTTAGTTGTGTTTTTACCCTTTACAAATGTATTCTTGTTAGTTTGAATCTTTCTTTGAATGCAAGAATAGGCTTTATGTCCACTTTTTCCACAATGAAAGCATATAGGTTTTTCAGTTTTGATATCTTTTGCTTTCACAAAAAAGTTTTTTAGATATTTTTGTTGTTTGCTAGTTTTGTATCCTAATCCGGCTTTATTAAAAACAGCTCTTTGATTGGATAGAATGAGATTTAATTTTTCAGAGCTATGTGTAAATTTCTGCACAATTGGTTTGTACTTGTGTACCTCATTTTTAAGGTCCAAATTTTCTTTAGCCAATTCTTCCTTATCATTTTTAAGGAATTCAACATTTTGTGCAAGTGAGGTATTACTATTGAGTAGGAATTTGACTTTTAGATTTAATTCCTTAATGAGTGTTTTTGCCGTTTCATTTTCAATGCTAAGCTTTGAATTTTTATTCTTTAGGTCAATGGTGTTATCATTTTCATAGCTCTCCTTCTCAATCAATAGGTTTTTAATGTCATCCTTTAGTTTTTGATTGGAGGCTTTTAATTCTTTATTTTTTGCTCCTAACATACTACAATCACTCATGAGCTCTTGGAAAGCTTCATATAATTCTTCTAAAGTAAAATCTGTAGTTGAGCTTTGACATACCTCATCGTCGTCGAATGCCATGAAGCACAAGTTTGCGGTCTCTTCCTTCTCTTCCTCGGAGGAGGATGTGTCATTATCATCACAAGTTGCTTTCAACGCCTTCTTCTTCTTCTTTCCATAGTGCTTCTTATGTTGAGGGCATTCGGAGCGGATGTGTCCCGGTCTCTTGCAATCATAACATATGATTGGGTCTCTTTCTTTTTCTTTTTCCTTTTCCCAATCATTTCTCCCTCCAAACTTCTTTCTTGGGAAGGGTTTCTTTCTTCTCATGAATTTCTTGAACTTCCTTACTATTAAGCCCAAGTCTTCATCTTCACTTTCTTCTTCACTCTCACTGCTTTCTTCTTCACAAGCACTTGAAGTAGCCTTGAGGGCGATTGTCTTCTTCTTTGGCACATCTTCTTCATGTTGCTTCATTGTGAGCTCATGCGTCATCAATGAGCCCAATAGTTGTTCAAGTGCCAACGTGTTGAGGTCTTTAGCTTCTACGATCGCCGTGACCTTTGCTTCCCAAATTTTTGGCAAGGACCTGAGAATTTTCCTCACAAGTTCAGAGTTAGTGTAAGATTTACCCAAATTCTTTAGACCATTTATTATATCAGTGAAGCGTGTGAACATGCATGAAATAGTTTCGTTGGGTTCTATCTTAAATAACTCATATTTGTGAACTAGAATGTTCACCTTAGACTCTTTGACTTGATTGGTACCCTCGTGGGTAACTTCAAGCCTATCCCATATTTCCTTGGCGGAACTACAGGTGGAGACTCTATTAAACTCATTTACATCTAGAGCACAAAACAATGAGTTCATGGCTCTAGCATTGAGTTGAACCATCCTACTATCATTCTCATCCCAATCCTCCTCAGGTTTGGAAACTTGAATGCCATTTACTATGTGAGATGGTTCGTGTGGTCCCTTGATTATAACTCTCCACAAGGCATAATCTTGTGCTTGAATAAAAATTCTCATTCTAGTCTTCCAATAGGAATAATTTGTCCCATTGAAGAGTGGAGGTCTATTGGTTGCCTGCCCCTCAGCAGGAACATTGTTGAAGGGTGTTGCCATCTTGATCTTTGGCAAAGACGGTTAAGTCTTCAAGAATACAAAGAGCACCTGCTCTGATACCACTTGTTGCCCAGAGATGGTCACCCAAGAGGGGGGGTGAATTGGGTGTTTTAAAACTTTTTGTCTAATTAAAACAAGACACACAAGTGTATGTGCTAAAGTAAAGATAGAGTTATAAGCACAGTCAATCGCAAACACAAAGATTTATAGTGGTTCGGAGCTTCCACTGCTCCTACATCCACTCCCCAAACACCTTTGGGAATTTCTACTATAATCAGCGATTACAGTCCGGTAGTTTTTCGAGTGCACTACCCAACTCGTTGTTTTACCCCGGGCTAACAACGAACCCTACAATCCCCCAATTTAACCTAGGCTTGGGACGCCTATCCCTTGTTCCAAGTCCCTTGACTGGAACAAGCACAATAATCAAATGTTTTACAAAGATTTGAAAGCTCTTATGAAAGCAAATATATCAATGAAAAACAACAAAACCGGAAGAACCCTTTTTGCCGTTGGAAGCGTGGGTGATGGTGGTTCTTCCGATGTGGATCACATTTGCTTGAATGCGAGCTTTGAATGCCGAGTGGGAGTGAGTAGTTGAGCACGAAATCAGATAAAACTTGAATGCACTTGATTTCTCCTCTTGAAAGCTCTAACTCCCTTGAACCTCTTTCTCTTTCTTCTCTCTTGAATGATCTTGTGTTTTTTTTTGGTGAGTTGTTATTTAAAGGCACTTAAAAGCTCCCTTTTATAGCCCTACAAGCAATAGATCCGTTAGACACAAAGATATTACCATTTGAAATTCAAACAAACCTGCAAAAGTGTGTCAGTCGCGTCCCAGGCGCTCCGGAGACGTCTCCGCTTGAACGCGAGACGTCTCGGCTGTATAAAAATTCTTTTGACGATGTTTGGAGTCGACTCGGCGCTTTACGGGGACGTCTCTGAAGAAGAACAGCATGAATGCTTGTTTTTCTATTTTTCTGAGAGAGTCGGCTCGGCACTTTACGGGGACGTCTCGGGATGTTTGCGCTTTTTGCATGGGGACGACTCCGCGACGTCGGGGACGACTCCGTAGTTTTATCAACGAAAAACAAGTCCTCTAGAATCCCTGAGAGAGTCGACTCCGCACTTTCTGGGGACGTCTCGAGATGTTTGTCTTTTATGCGTGGGGACGACTCCGCGTCCTTCGGAGACGACTCGCGCGCATCCTTTGAAATCGGCCTTTCTGCCGTCTCTGAGAGAGTCGACTCCGACCCTGCGAGACGCCTCGCCAGGTGCCGGGGACGTCTCCAGACGTGCCAATTCTTCTTCTTCGTGCCAGAGACGTCTCTGGGACAAACCGGAGACGTCTCGGCTGTCCCTAATCTGTTTTCTTTATCTCAAAAAATCTTCAATAAATCCTTGAAAAATATGGGAACATGCCTTGACAATTCTTAACAATATTCTTAGTTAAACACCTGAAATCCTCAAATAAATTGTTAATATAAAGAGAATTATACTCTAGTGTTTTGTATTCATCAAAATCCATTAGGGGGTCAACAAGGATCAAGATCAATTTAAGGGCAAGGCGCCAATTGAGAAGCTAGTTGAAGTTAGGAATTCACCTCAAATGCTTTCTAATGTGTTGAAATCTTATTGTTAAGTTCTCTTGCAAGAACTTCTTCATCTCCTCCTCTAGTTCTTCAACCTCATATAATCAAAAGAAGCAATGCGAATAAAATCATTAATCCAATTAGCTTTATAAAATCAATGCTCTATTTAAGAGGAGTGAAAATTGAAGTTTCAAATTTATATTTGAAGATGGAACTTGAAGTTTTCGTGATAGACTTCATGTATCAAAATCTTTATAGAGAAAGCAATGGCCAAAGTCATAATTTTGATTTAAGAGACTCATTCAGTTATGCCTTATAATGCTCTTATCTCTCCATCCAAGCACCAATTTCATTTATTACTAGTTTCCATCATTAACATCCAACAAGAACCGAATTATATTTTGGAGGTTATGCAAATCACAAGATCAAGGTAATACACTTTGAAGATATGAAATTCTAAAAGCATTGATGATTGAAAAACTCAAGGAAGAGTTCATATACAGTGGAATGTCTATGTAGGAGCGATGGACCAACCATGTTGTAACAACCCATTTTGGATTCCAATATGCTAGTCTAAATCAAAAGTCTAGTCAAATAGTATTTATTAGTTATTAGTAGCTAGTGTTTGTTATTCTTAAATTATGTTTTCATAAATGTTGAAAAAGTCTTTGTTTTTGTAAGTTTCATGAAATATAGCTCATGCATGGTGTTCATTAGAGGTTGTAGAAGTATTTTATCGTTGTAAGCATTAATGCATTGGAATATGTATGGTCTTCTAGTGTCTATATAAATACATATCTTGTAGGGTTGGTGGAGTGCACTTGTTATCACCCTTCTTCTACTTGCTTCTCTTCTCTCTCAATTTCTTTCTCCTCTTTTGCTTGGCCTTACTATTTCTGGTGTTAAGGGGTCCACCTGGAATACCCATACCAAGTAAAATGGACATAAGGTGTTTTGACCGGGCATAGCCGATTCCAAGTCAATCCCTGACTTGCAAGGTGTTTGATTGGAATAACTCTCTATTTCAGGTGTTATGCTCCTACTAGACCGCTCCTTAAGGTTCTGAACTTAAGTTAATTTCATCTTCCTCTCCATAAGAAAAACACTAAGGAAAGATGAGCTCACATGCTCACTCTAAGCACATCAGATAGACAACTAACTGTTCATGGTATTTAGGTTTTAATCTAGAAGTTAACCTGGAAATGAACATACGCTCATGTCTGATCTATGCAGTAACTTCGAGGGATCAAGGGACGTAACTATGTTTTTTATGCAACAGCTACTAAGGAATTTCTCTAGTGTCAGCTTTAAAAGCTGGCTAATTTGAAATACAAATTCAATCCTTATTCCCTATGTTCTCCATGTGCATACCTCAGTTAGAGCACATATTTAATATAACTCTCTAGACTACCTTTAGTTTTGAACTATCAAGGAAAATGAAAAAAAAAGAATGATGTGTTGCAGACTTCTTCACTACAAACCATTCCACATTATTGATGTGTTATTCAAAGTATACGAATGTCAGATATGATTTCAATTTTAACTCCTTGTTGCATTCTTGTTTTCTATCAGTTCTATTATTTTGTTAATTTGATTTTCTCATTTCATTCTTTAGTTTTCCCTCTATTATAGGGGAGATGCCTGATTCCCACATCAGTGTGGTATCCCTATCATGGATGGAAAAGGGTTGAGGAGAGAGTCAAGGAAGGGGAGAAGCTGATGGGATCTGGGAATGCTATGGATCCTACCAACCCAAGAATTTTAGGATATTGGACTTTGATGCAAAAATAAAATTGTTCTCCCAAGTGCAGGAGAATCGCACAAGTAGTAAATTCTCGGGAGTCCGAGGTCGAATTGTAATAACCCCAAAAATTTTTTTTATATAAAAAGGGATAGAATAGTCCTTTAAAATTGATATAAGGGGTAAAATTGGAAGGAATCAAAAGATAATGGCATAGTTGTAGATATGTTGAAGTGTTAGGGGCAAAATGGGAATTTAATAATATTAAACAAAGGTGAATAGTGCTTTGATGTGATTTAAATGGGGTGGTTGGTGGCTCACGAGAATGAAACCGAGAGAGAGTCACAGAGAGGGGGTTCTCAGGCGTGAAACAGAGAGGAAAGAAAGAAAGAAAAAGAGAAGAAGAAGAAGAAGAAAGAAAGAAGAAGAGGAAGGGGATTCGAGAGGGAAAGGGATCCCGGTTGCACTTCCAGTTGAAGGAAAAAACGTAGATCTCCTTCCCCTCTACGCAAGGACCTCGATTTCCAAAAAAAAGGTAAATATCCATCCCTATCTAGTCTTTTGATGACATTAGGCTATACAAAGGGTGGATATAGTCTAGAGGGGTCGGATAAGGGTTGTAGAGGCGGTTAAAAGAGGAAGAATCGGATTTTGACAAATTTTTCCGGCACTACGGAAAAACTGTGCCAAAGTCCCAACTTCGGCGAATTATTTAGGGGGTCAAACGGCCTCCGATGATGATGCATGTTATCTCTTTGGAATTCTCTATGAGTGTAGAATGTTAGGTAAAAATTTCATCAAATTTAGAGTCTGAAAAGTGGATCAAACTCGGGATGAAGTAACCGGCTGTCGGTCCGAGTTACTGTTCATCCGGGTGAAAAATAGGGGATTTCATGCTATAATAGGGTATTAAGCCTAGATCAAGCTAAAAGGGACCTTGTACTCATGCAAGGGAGTCCCTAATACACATAAATGGTGAGTTAATTAATTAAAAAGAAAAAGAAGAAAGAAAAGAAAAGATTTAGGGAACAGGGGAGTTGAATCAATTAAAGTTCCCTATGTTATAATTGGCACGTAGATTATGACCCTTGATACAGGACTAAATGTATTATAAATGCATGTCACAGTTGGGCAAGAAGCTAGGGAACAAGAGGAAGAAGTTTTCCACTGCCTGCTGTAGATTTTTGGAGGCGTATCAAGGCTGTGCCAGATTGACAGGTGAGTGGGAGTCATGTACTTTGCACCATGAGCATCCTTAATTCATTTTCATGAATACCGCCAAGTGTGAATTGATTCCACTTGTGCATATTGATTGATATTGTAGTAGATTCCTCTATAATTTTGTTTCTCCATACTTGATTATCTTGTACATGCATTTGAGGGAACATTGAGAGGAATTACGAGGGGTTGATGAGTAATCAAATTGATTCCGAATTGTGAAATGATTTCTTTTGTAAATTGATTTCATTTCCTCTATTTTAAAGACTTGTAAGTGGTAGCCTTGATTATACTCCTTTATGAGTAATTAAATTGGATCTGAATTGTGAAATGATTTCTTTTGTAAATTGATTTCATTTCCTCTATTTCAAAGACTTGTAAGTGGTAGCCTTGATTATACTCCTTTATGAGTAATTAAATTGGATCTGAATTGTGAAATGACTTCTTTTGTAAATTGATTTCATTTTCTCTATTTCAAAGATTTGTAGAGCCCATTTCAGTGGTATATTGAGTTGCATTGCACACCCTTGACCCCTCACTCCCAACCCTGATGTTAGTTTATGATTGGGTCGGAGTTGAGTGAGTGGTAGTCTTAATTATGCTCCTTTTTAGTAGAGTATTGGGAGGGTGCATTATGGCATTCATGCATGGCTTGGCAGTATCTGCAGGACACCTATAGTCGATGGGGTTGAACATCGGCCTTTGTGCACATAGTAGCCTTCTGGGTGGGCGGAGCCCAGTCCCTTCCTAGGGGGGACACGGCCCTAGGCGTAGGATCGGCCGGTCCTACGACTTATATTCTGCTTGCCGCCGGGCATAGTAAGACCCCGCGAGGTGCAGTATGGCTTTCCGCGGATGTAGAATTCCCGCGAGGTGCCGTTTAGTATGTAGATGTGAGATGGATTTCTGTTCTGGATGCTGGCCGGCATTTACATGATTAGTGTGGTGTCTTATCCTGCATATGCATGTGATAGTAGGGAGTTGTTGCTGGTTCGCCTGGGGCGTAAAACCCACCTTCCGACAGCTGTCTAGCATTTATATTATCGATATGGTGTCTTATCCTGCATATGCATGTGACAGTAAGGAGTTGTTGCTGGTTCGCCTGGGGCGTAAAACCCACCTCCCGACAGCTGTCTAGTGATGATTTCAGTATATTGACACCTGATTTGTATGTTCCAGCATTATGATCTGTTGAGCATATTCATGAGTAGCATATATGTTTACTTGATTATTCCATATATGCTTCAGATGAGTTGATATTGATTGTGGTGATATTGATGATTTACTCCATATTCTCTATGTTGAGATCATGTTCATCTTGTTATTGCTCTTGAGATTTCACCTCGAGCCATGATTATATCTGGTCTCATGTGCATAGTACTCTCTACTCCACTCACTGAGTATTTATATACTCACTCCCCAGTTTGGTGTTTTTGATTGCAGGGCAGGTATTGTATAGAGAAGAGCAGGGTTAGAGATTGCCTGCTAGCTGTGCCGCTCCATAGTATAGTATAGTATAATGTAGATAGAGGTTTATACCCTTTTGGTGTATTATAAACCTTCTGTTGTATATAGTGTATAGTTACAGTCATAGATCCTGTTGTGGATATGGGTTTGACCATGGATGAAATGGGAACCAGATTTTTATACAGATGAGTTATATGCCTGAGATGATGTATTGATATGTATTGTCCAGGTTCATTATGTGACAGATTATGTGATTGCTGCTCTGACAGGTAGTGTTGTTGTATGTATTGAGATAATCCTGACAGGTCACTATAGAAAAAGTGATCATTTTGTGCATGTATCATGCCAAATTTTTCAAGATTTATTGATGATTGATAGGTAGTAGGGTTCTACGTGGTGGCTGGTGGCCTTATGCCTACCCGCACCCTAGGACCGTCGCGGCGGCCCGCCGGGAACGGGGCGGGGGTCGTGACACGAATCCTCAGGAAACGAAATATATATGAGATTATTTAATATAATTTTAGATTAATTAATTCAATAAATTTGTGGATTAAAATTATGGTTTGATTTTCAGAAATTAAAATCGGAGAACAATATAGCAATAAACAAAGTTTAATAAAATAAAGATGGTAGGGATCTGGAATCCCCTTTGACGATATTGCATCCAAGAAATAAACTCTATGGTTCTTGATTAAAAATGAATGGTAGGATAGATCTAATCATGGTATATGTTTCATGAACATATGAACTCAATTTCTAAGCATTCGTCGTGCTTTCTACATCTATGACGAATCAAATACTAAAGCAATCCATATATCAATAATCATAATCCATTAAAGAGCTATCTACGAAATAACTATGCATGGATCAAAAACATATCAGTAAATATAATTCATTCAAGGCAAAAGTTTAGAGTTTACTTCAAAGAGCAATACATCAAAGGTTCCTCCATCTCCCTTCCTAAGAAATCAGCCACTCATTTTAAAAATGAGTCCCCCTTTCATTCTCCCCTTTTCCTTTCTTTCTTTTCTTTTCGGAAACAGGGGAGGCCCTGTTTCCCTTTCTTTTTTTTTCTTTTGACAGAGGGCCTCCTCTGTTTTTCGAATGAGGGATTGAGGCTCTGTTCTTTTTTTTACAAATCCCTTCCCCTCCAGTCGAGAAGAGAGCTCCTTATATCTCCCAGTGGACCCCCTGATCACACGGGATGCTCCTCTCGTGTTGGCTGCCGAGTATCCCGGACGCGGAGAGGCTCAACCAAGATTGGAGAGGCAGAAGAAGCGGGCGGACGCATGTGACACGGGCTCGGCTGAAGCACAGATGGACGCGTGGACTGCGAGGAAGATGCTGGGGCTGGATCATTAGGGATCCGAGAGGAGCTGGAACGTGGAAGCTTTGGAATGCATCACAGGATTTGCTGTGAACGCGGACAAGATCTGATCGCGAACGGAAGGATGAACGCGTGGATCCGGAAGAATCGGATGCGGGAAGGCTTCACGGACGTGGCTGGAAGGCTGATCGCTTGAGGCCGCTAAGATGCTCTGTGAACGTGTGGGATCTGGTAGAAGGGCCTTGGATGCATGGGAGAAAGATCCGGGAGCATGTGATCTTGCTGTGATGCTGGAATGGAGATGCTCGAGATCGGAAGGAGGTTTGGAGCTGGGATCACGGTTGCTGGGAACTCGGGGGAGCTGGTTCACGGACGTGGCATGCTGGGAAGTGCGGACGAAATCTGATCACGAACAGAAGGAGGTTTGGAGCTGGGATGCGGACTCGGACGAACGTGGCATGCTGGGACGCGCTGTGAACTGGGAGAACCTGGATCGTTGGAGATTCGAGAGGAGCTGGGATGCGTGGACTACGAGGAAGACGGAAGAGCTGGGACGCGTATGCTGAGATCACGGACGCGGGATGTCTAGGAGAGGCTGGATCGCGGTGGATTTTGCACGCGGACGGCCGGAAGGAGCGTGGACGCGGAAGACTGGGATGCACGCGTGGACTCGTGAGGATCTGGATGGCATGCGGAGATGCTCGCAGATGATGGCTGCACGCGGACGCTGAGATTCGTATGCTCTATTTTGGGAAGAAACAAGGGAAGAGGCAGACATGGCTGGGAGATGTTTCATGAGATGCTGAATGGCTGGGCTTCATCGTTGGAGTTGGGAGAAAGGCTGATCGCGGCATGATTCGATCACGGATCGTAAGACGCGGACGGGTCTTGAGAGGGTTGATGCGGCTCACGGACGCGGCAAGGATGCTGAGGTGCTTGCGAACGGCTGAATCTGGGCTCTGTTCTGCAGCTGGGAAGAGATGAATTTATGTAATGATAAAAATTATAATAAGTGCTAAGGATAAAATATTTAATCATGTAAATGTTAACACCTATTATTTATCATTATTTTGCTAGTATTAGGCTAAGTTAATTGGTACTTAGATCGCACTTTTGTGCTCTCATCACACCCCCCAACTAGCTTATTGCTAGTCTCTAGCAATTAACGAGCAAATAATAAAATGAGAGTGCAAAAGGTGTGGTCTAACCTATGATGTTTTATTAGAATTAATTGCATAAAATTAAGATAAATACTCACTTTCGTAGGAATCACGATTGCACTTAGCACGTGCAACAAGCCGTTAAACCTCTACGTTACCCTAGTGGACGAGTGTTGTCTCGTGAGGGTTTTCAGGGATATTACCCACAAACATTATGAATTATAAGACATGAGATTCTAATAGAAATATGAAATAAATCTTAAGCTAATACACATGTAATTAATTGATATATATTTTCAAGCATGGCAACTGTCAAAGCAAGAAAATATAAAAGTGTAGTGTGCATCAAATCGCATGACTTTCTTAGAGTACTAATACCTCCACCACAACAAGGCACCGCTTGAGTTTTAGGTGCACTACTCAAGTTCAAAAGTATTTTCTACAATTTATTAGAACCTGATCCATCAAATTTTCAGAATATCACATGTTGTCTAAATTTGTCAAGAATGGTTCGCATGTAAAGATAGAGCTATCAATCTCAACTAAACAACCCGGGTACACAGAGGTCCAATACAATGGAGTCAAACCAGCCATTACCACATGTCACTAGGTTCAGCCTAACCAACTCATTCATGCTTATTTTTATTTCATTTTTTTTTCTTTCAATACACATGACAACTACAGCTATCCAACCCCATTAGGCTCTAGTAAGGTCCATGTAGCGAGCTTTCAGTCAATGACCCCCGATCCAGTTGGCTCAAGACATTAGGTGAAACACCCCTCGGACTTAATTACTCGAACCAGACTACGCCACGAGGCCAGACTTGTCATCATAAGTATTATTTTTTTTTTGAATAATAATTATGCAAGAAAAGAAATGGTAGACTGAACCATATAAATATTTTTATTATATATGTGACTGCATCGTGACTATAGGTCAACCAATGTCGGATCATAAGGCACCTAAGTAATCTAGTCAGGATATTCAACCTCTATCTTTATGTGAAAACCAAATCCTGAACCTTATGGTACGAACAAGGATACTCATACTTCTTTTATGGATAAGGCTAACAAAAATGCAGTTAACAAATATGAACTCCTGAGGCCTTCCTATTGTCATTAAGTACACGTGTGGAGATCTAATAATAGGTCTCTGATCAGTCATAGTATGCATGTGTTCCTTGCCTTAATAGTTGCACACACTCAATATGAAAATACATGTGCATTTGCTCAGAAAAGAAAGTAATAGAATAAATCAAATGCAAACAAGTTTTTTTTTTTTTTGATCAAAATATTTCCCTCCCCCCAACTTAAACATTGCATTGTCCTCAATGTAAAAAAATGCAAGAAAATTATATATGAGAGACAATAGAGAAAATAATAGAGAGAAGAAGAATACCTTGAGCTGTTGATTTCCAGAAAAGAAGACCTACAAAATAAGAAGAAAACTAGAAATAAAAGAAAAAAAATTTAATTCTAACTAATATACACATACCTTGGCCGTCATGCTCAGTCATAAGAAGGCTCCTCCAAGGGAAAGGAGTCCTCTTCATCTGCAAAATTCTCAAGAAAAGGTTTTAATCTTTGTCCATTTACCCTAAAAATTGTGCCATCCTGTGGATTTTCAATTTCAACTGCCCCTTGTGGAAAAACAGTTTTTACAATGAAAGGACCTGTCCATCTTGATCGTAACTTTTCAGGAAACAGATGTAAGCGGGAGTCATAACAAAGAACTTTTTGTGCAGGTTCAAAAGATTTTCTTAGAATTAATTTATCATGCCTAATTTTTATTCGTTCTTTACAAAGTCTAGCATTGTCATATGCATCCCGTCGAATTTCATTCAACTCACTTAGTTGTATTTTTCTGGCTAAACCAGCATCTGACAGTTCAAAGTTTAATTTTCTAATGGCCCAATACGATTTATGCTCTATTTCAACAGGTAGTTGACATGCTTTTCTATAGACTAGCCGATACGGGGACATACCAAGAATAGTTTTATAAGCAGTACGGTAAGCCCACAATGCGTCAGAAAGTTTTAAAGACCAGTCTTTGCGTGATGGATTCACCGTTTTCTCTAAAATTTGTTTAATCTCCCGATTGGCTAACTCTACTTGGCCACTAGTCTGCGGGTGATAAGGAGTTGCAATTCTATGGATGATACCGTACTTTCGTAACAGAATCTCAAAAGGTTTATTACAGAAATGTTTTCCCCCATCACTAATTATAACCTTCGGCATCCCAAACCTAGAAAATATGTTTTCTTTAAGAAATTTTAAAACTGGTTTGTGGTCATTTGTTCGACAAGATACAGCTTCCACCCATTTGGACACATACTCAACACCAACCAAAATGTACTCATATACAAAAGACGGTGGGAATGGGCCCATGAAATCAATGCCCCACATGTCAAAAATTTCAATAGCAGTAATGGGCTGAAGAGGCATCATTTGCCTACGAGTTAGACTTCCAACACGTTGACATGGGTCACATGTCCTACAGAACTCGTGGGCATCTTTAAATAGTGTAGGCCAATAAAAACCACATTGTAACACCTTAGCTGCTGTTTTCTTAGATGCAAAGTGTCCTCCGCAAGCACTGGCATGACAAAAAGAGAGTACACTTTGTATCTCATGATCCGGAATGCATCTTCTAAAGATTTGATCATTGCAATACTTGAACAAATAGGGGGCATCATAATAATAACTTCTTACTTCATGTAAGAAATTATTCTTATCATTCAATTCCCAATGCTCCGGCATCCGGTTCGTGACAAGAAAGTTTACAATATCAGCATACCATGGCATAGTAGAAAGTGCAAACAATTGCTCTTCAGGGAACGAGTCCTTGATGGGCAACTGTGGCACCGAATCATTAAAAACTAGCCGTGATAAATGGTCAGCAACTATATTTTGTACTCCCTTTTTATCTTTGATAGTGATGTCAAATTCTTGGAGTAGAAGTATCCATTGTATTAAGCGTGGTTTGGCATCTTTCTTATCCAATAAATATTTTAGCGCTGCATGATCTGTAAAGATAACAATAGGAGCACCAAGGATATAAGAGCGAAATTTGTCTAATGCAAATACTACTACAAGCAATTCCTTCTCGGTGGTGGTGTAATTCATTTGAGCATCATTTAAGATTTTGCTTGCATAGTAGATGACATATGGCTTATTATCCTTGCGTTGTCCTAGGACAGCTCCTAAAGCATAGTCACTAGCATCGCACATGATCTTAAAAGGTAATGACCAATCAGGTGGTCGCACGATGGGTGCAGTGCTAAGCATAGCCTTCAATTTTTCGAATGCCTCTTGACATGTTTCAGTCCAATTGAACGGTGTATCAAGGGACAGGAGGTTACATAATGGTCGGGCTATGACACTAAAGTCCTTGATGAACCTCCTATAAAATTCTGCGTGACCCAAAAATGATCTAACATCTCTAACCGTTTTGGGTGCAGGTAGCTTGGCGATTAAGTCAATCTTGGCTCTATCAACTTTCATGCCCTTCGATGAAACAATATGACCTAGGAACTGAACGTTTAGTATAGGTAAACAACCCAGTGATCATGAAGAAAGTAAAGAAGTTGAATGGGTTGAAACCATTGCGGAAGAATATTTGTTAAAAGAAACATTTACTGAATCGGCCGACAATGGTTTAATAGATTGGTGTTCTGAAGGTACTGCTAATGACGTGGTCCCACCTGGTTTAGATAATTCGGATGTTATGATGGTCAATGGGTGGAGACCACGAATAGAGGAATTTGAACAGTTGCCACCTCGAAAAGCAAAGATAGTACCATCCCATGAACAAACACCTAAGCTCGAGCTGAAACCTTTACCGAAGGAACTCAAGTATGCCTTTCTTGGATCCGATGACACATTTCCTATAATCATCTCATCTGATCTGGATCATGCCCAAGAAAGAAAATTACTTGGTGTTCTAAAGAATCATAAGGGAGCTTTAGGATGGTCTATTGCCGACTTGAAGGGGATTAGCCCTTTAATTTGCACGCACCGGATATATTTGGAGGACAATGCCAAAACCACAAGGCAAATGCAATGCAGGTTGAATCCTACGATGAGAGATGTGGTTAAAGCAGAAGTCCTCAAGTTACTTGACGTGGGTATTATTTACCCAATTTTCGATAGCAAGTGGGTGAGTCCTACTCAAGTCGTGCCCAAGAAAGCAGGTCTGACGGTAGTCAAAAATGATCAGGGTGAACTAGTTCCAACTCGTGTTCCGACGAGTTGGCGCATGTGTGTTGACTACCGAAAATTGAATTTGGTCACTAGGAAGGATCACTTTCCCCTACCCTTCCTAGACCAAGTTTTGGAAAGAGATGCAGGACACAAATTCTATAGTTTTCTCGATGGCTATTCCGGGTACTACCAAATCGAAATTTCACCTGAGGATCAAGAGAAGACTACCTTCACTTGTCTTTTTGGCACATTCGCTTTCCGTCGGATGCCATTCGGGTTGTGTAATGCACCTGCAACATTCCAAAGGTGTATGCTCAACATTTTTGAAGAAATGAACGAGAAATTTTTAGAAGTGTTTATGGATGATTTCTCTATTTTTGGCGATTCAAAAATAAAATTGTTCTTCCAATTTAGTATTAGATTCTTTTCCATGCATCGAGCTAAGACTGCTTGTAAATGTAATAAACAATCATCAAAAGAATCGCCAAAAATAGGGAAATCATCCATAAACACTTCTAAAAATTTCTCGTTCATTTCTTCAAAAATACTGAGCATACACCTTTGGAATGTTGCAGGTGCATTACACAACCCGAATGGCATCCGACGGAAAGCGAATGTGCCAAAAGGACAAGTGAAGGTAGTCTTCTCTTGATCCTCAGGTGAAATTTCGATTTGGTAGTACCCGAAATAGCCATCGAGAAAATAATAAAATTTGTGTCCTGCAACTCTTTCCAAAACTTGGTCTAGGAAGGGTAGGGGAAAGTGATCCTTCCTAGTGACCAAATTCAATTTTCGGTAGTCAACACACATGCGCCAACTCGTCGGAACACGAGTTGGAACTAGTTCACCCTGATCATTTTTGACTACCGTCAGACCTGCTTTCTTGGGCACGACTTGAGTAGGACTCACCCACTTGCTATCGGAAATTGGGTAAATAATACCCACGTCAAGCAACTTGAGGACTTCTGCTTTAACCACATCTCTCATCGTAGGATTCAACCTACGTTGCATTTGCCTTGTGGTTTTGGCATTGTCCTCCAAATATATCCGGTGCGTGCAAATTAAAGGGCTAATCCCCTTCAAGTCGGCAATAGACCATCCTAAAGCTCCCTTATGATTCTTTAGAACACCAAGTAATTTTTTTTCTTGGGCATGATCCGGATCAGATGAGATGATTATAGGAAATGTATCCTCGGATCCAAGAAAGGCATACTTGAGTTCCTTCGGTAAAGGTTTCAACTCGAGCTTAGGTGTTTGTTCATGGGATGGTACTATCTTTGCTTTTCGAGGTGGCAACTGTTCAAATTCCTCTATTCGCGGTCTCCACCCATTGACCATCATAACATCCGAATTATCTAAACCAGGTGGGACCACGTCATTAGCAGTACCTTCAGAACACCAATCTATTAAACCATTGTCGGCCGATTCAGTAAATGTTTCTTTTAACAAATATTCTTCCGCAATGGTTTCAACCCATTCAACTTCTTTACTTTCTTCATGATCACTGGGTTATTTACCTATACTAAAGACGTTCAGTTCCAAGGTCATATTGCCAAAAGAAAGCTTCATGACACCATTCCTACAATTGATCAATGCATTAGAAGTTGCAAGGAATGGACGTCCTAAGATGACCGGAATCTGAGATGGTGAATTGGAAGCCAGATGTGTGTCCAGTACGATAAAATCAACAGGAAAATAGAACTTGTCTACTTGGACCAACACATCTTCGATAATCCCTCTAGGAACCTTCACTGACCTGTCAGCTAATTGTAAGGTCACAGTTGTTAGCTTCAACTCACCCAAACCGAGTTGCTCATATACCGTATATGGCAACAAGTTCACACTCGCTCCTAAATCTAGCAATGCTCGCTCAATCCTAAAATTGCCAATGATGCACGAGATAGTTGGGCAACCTGGATCCTTATATTTAGGAAGAATGTTATGCTGTAAAATTGCACTCACATTTTCAGCCAGAAATGACTTTTTTTTGACATTTAAACGACGCTTGACAGTGCACAAATCTTTTAAAAATTTTGCATATGAAGGCACTTGTTTGATTGCATCAAGAAGAGGTACGTTGATCTTTTACTTGCTTAAAAAGCTCAAGAATTTCAGAGTTTGGTTCAAGCTTTTGCAAGGGCTTTAATCTTTGTGGAAATGGTGCAGGAAAAGGACATTCAATTTTTTCAGTAGATGTTGGTGCTTCAGTTTCTTCATTATCCTTTTCTTTTATCTTGGGAGGGTCAGAATCAGGTATGACTTGTGTTTGTTCTGGGACTGGTCGGTCAATAATCTTTCCACTTCGCAAAGTTATTATACTCTTTGCTTGCTCTTTATGCGAAGTTGAAGATGATGCATTACTACCGCCATAGACTTGAGGATTAGGTTGTGGTTGAGCTGGTAGCTTACCTTTCTCTTGAGCACTTAAAACAGTGGTCAGCATTGTGAGTTGATTTCTTAATTCATCATTGATTTTAGCTTGACCTTGCATGAAAGATCGCAAAGTTTCTTCGAGACTGGATTTTTGAGGGGGTGCGTGTGCATAATGTGGTTGCGGAGGTGGAGGAGTTGGGTTATATACTTGTTGAGGTTGGTCATTCCTCCATCTGAGATTTGGATGGTTCTTCCATCCAGGGTTGTAAGTACCCGAAAAAGGATTATTGAAAGATTTTTGATAGGTATTCATAACATTGGCCTGATCGTGCAAGACTTCCTTGAATGCGGGTATTGTGGGGCAATCAGTGATGAGATGGTCAGGCATCTCGCAAATCCTACAACACTCGCTGTTATGTTCTACGGTCTTGACGGGTTCAATCCTTCTAAGTTCAATTTCCTCTACTTTCCTAGTAAGCGCTGCCATTTTAGCTTGAATATCATCCTGAGTACTAAGGTTGTAAAGGCCCCCGTGTGGAATGCTAGTAGGCTTAGGCAAAGGTTTATTCACTCTATCCCCTGTATCCCATAATTGTGCAGTCTCGAGTCTAAATAGTCCCATGCCTCATCGGGTTGCTTTTCCAGAAATAGACCATTGCACATAGTCTCTATAAATTGTTTCAACTGTGGAGACAACCCTTCGTAAAAGAAACTAATGGTTCTCCATGTTTCAAACCCATGATGAGGACAAGAGAGAAGCAAATCTTTAAATCTCTCCCAGCATTTATAAAATGTTTCATGGTCTTTTTGTTGGAAATTACTAATGTGCCTTTTCAAAAAGTTAGTCCTTTGTGCGGAAAAGAATTTTTTCAAGAATTCTCTTTACATATCATGCCATGTTCCTAGCGATCTAGGTCTCAAGGAGTTCAGCCATGTTTTGGCTTTATTCTTTAAGAAAAAAGGAAACAAGGTCAATTTAAGGACGTCTTCCGATACATTTGGCACTCTAAATGTGATGCTAATTTCTTCAAAATCCTTAAGATGAAGATAAAGGTTCTCGGATTCCATCCCATGATACTTGGGCAGCAATTGAATTACTCCTGGTTTGATTTCAAAGTGTCCTACATTTTCAGGAATAATCATGCATGAAGGTTGACTAGTCCTAGTGGGATATAAGTACTGTCGAAGTGTCATAACTGGGGGTCTACCTTCATCACCATGGTGACTTCCTACATCATCAGGAAAATTTGCCATCTCATAAGGTGTGAGATACTGCGAAGGAATTTCAAGGATGTGTCCTAAGGGATGATCTAAAGTTGTACGACTTAATCGACCGGTGTCGTCCCTATTCCAACCTAGCATACAAAATTTAATTAATTTTTTTTTATATTTTTTTTAAAAAAATAAATATAAATATAAGTACCAACTAAAGATACCCTAAAACTACACCCTAAAATAAAAATCTATTCACAATGAAACATGCAACTAAACATTACACCTCAATTTCTAATGTTTTTCTTAAATTTCTAGATAGCTCCTAACTGGTTTGAAGAGGGCACCTAAGCCTCCAATCCGGTCTAATGAACCGAGTTGACCAGGTAAGCTCCCAGGTAAGTGGAGGGGTCACGGTGCGTTCGCAAAGGTCCCACTTAAAACCCACTTGCCTCGAACAGATGAATTGTCTCCCTTATAGGGACAAAGCTTGCCTAGACATCAACTAAGCCACAGAGCGAAATTGGTGCAACTTTCGGTGGTCTTCGTCCTATTCAGCTCGAATGTCCTTAGGGGCTAACGTCTAGTTGATTTTAATTAAGCTTAGGATATTTATGCAATGGGGTGATTTTTGGGCTAAGGACGAGTGATGAAATTCCGACCTTATCTTTTTAAATGGGTTCAGCCCTTAGAATATTTTATGTTGATGCCTTATACTATATGCAACAATCAATAGATTTTGTTTTTTTTAATGTTTTATGACATGTCATTAAATTTCATTGAATAGGTGATCAAGCAAATTATTTATTTTTTTTAAAAAAATTTTATGAGTTGAAGTTTGAAATTTGAAATTTTAGGTTTTTCCTCTCTTTTCTTAAAGTTTTTTTTTCTTAAATTTTCAATTAGCAACAAGGGTTAATGAGATATGATAACAATAAAATTCTGATTCTAAAACAATTATATGCAGAAAATTTAAAACAGAAAGCAGCAAGGTTTCGTATTAATATAATGGTCTTAAAAGTTTCAGAATGTCAATCAGACCGTTCCGATGAAAGAAACACAGGTCCTGCACCTGACGCCCAAATTTGAGTTCAATCAGACGGTTAATTCTTTTGATATCAGAGTTTGATGCAGACTGTGCAGGGAATAAAAAAACAGCAGTAAAGATTTTTTTGTTTTTCGAAAGAAAAAGACTAACTACTAAAGTACTAATTAAATCTAAAATTATACTAATAAATAAGCCGATCCCCGGCAACGGCGCCAAAAACTTGATGCAAAAATAAAATTGTTCTCCCAAGTGCAGGAGAATCGCACAAGTAGTAAATTCTCGGGAGTCCGAGGTCGAATCCTTAGGGAACGAAATATATATGAGATTATTTAATATAATTTTAGATTAATTAATTCAATAAATTTGTGGATTAAAATTATGTTTTTATTTTCAAAAATTAAAATCGGAGAACAATATAGCAATAAACAAAGTTTAATAAAATAAAAATGGTAGGGATCTGGAATCCCCCTTGACGATATTGCATTCAAGAAATAAACTCTATGGTTCTTGATTAAAAATGAATGGTAGGATAGATCTAATCATGGTATATGTTTCATGAACATATGAACTCAATTTCTAAGCATTCGTCGTGCTTTCTACGTCTACGACGAATCAAATACTAAAGCAATCCATATATCAATAATCATAATCCATTAAAGAGCTATCTACGAAATAACTATGCATGGATCAAAAAAATATCAGTAAATACAATTCATTCAAGGCAAAAGTTTAGAGTTTACTTCAAAAAGCAATACATCAAAGGTTCCTCCATCTCCCTTCCTAAGAAATCAGCCACTCATTTTAAAAATGAGTCCCCCTTTCATTCTCCCCTTTTCCTTTCTTTCTTTTCTTTTCGGAAACAGGGGAGGCCCTGTTTCCCTTTCTTTTTTCTTTTCTTTTGACAGAGGGCCTCCTCTGTTTTTCGAATGAGGGATTGAGGCTCTGTTCTTTTTTTTACAAATCCCTTCCCCTCCAGCCGAGAAGAGAGCTCCTTATATCTCCCAGTGGACCCCCTGATCACACGGGATGCTCCTCTCGTGTTGGCTGCCGAGTATCCCGGACGCGGAGAGGCTCAACCAAGATTGGAGAGGCAGAAGAAGCGGGCGGACGCATGTGACACGGGCTCGGCTGAAGCACGGATGGACGTGTGGACTGCGAGGAAGATGCTGGGGCTGGATCGTTAGGGATCCGAGAGGAGCTGGAATGTGGAAGCTTTGGAATGCATCACGGGATTTGCTGTGAACGCGGACGAGATCTAATCGTGAATGGAAGGATGAACGCGTGGATCCGGAAGAATCGGATGCGGGAAGGCTTCACGGACGTGGCTGGAAGGCTGATCGCATGAGGCCGCTAAGATGCTCTGTGAACGTGTGGGATCTGGTAGAAGGGCCTTGGATGCATGGGAGAAAGATCCGGGAGCGTGTGATCTTGCTGTGACGCTGGAATGGAGATGCTCGGGATCGGAAGGAGGTTTGGAGCTGGGATCACGGTTGCTGGGAACTCGGGGGAGCTGGTTCACGGACGTGGCATGTTGGGAAGCGCGGACGAAATCTGATCGCGAACGGAAGGAGGTTTGGAGCTGGGATGCGGACTCGGACGAACGTGGCATGCTGGGACGCGCTGTGAACTGGGAGAACCTGGATCGTTGGAGATTCAAGAGGAGCTACGATGCGTGGATTGCGAGGAAGACGGAAGAGCTGGGATGCGTACGCTGAGATCACGGACGCAGGATGTCTGGGAGAGGCTGGATCGCGGTGGATTTTGCACGCGGACGGCCGGAAGGAGCGTGGACGCGGAAGACTGGGATGCATGCGTGGACTTGTGAGGATCTGGATGGCATGCGGAGATGCTCGCAGATGATGGCTGCACGCGGACGCTGAGATTCGTATGCTCTATTTTGGGAAGAAACAAGGGAAGAGGCAGACATGGCTGGGAGATGTTTCATGGGATGCTGAATGGCTGGGCTTCATCGTTGGAGCTGGGAGAAAGGCTGATCACGGCATGATTCGATCACGGATCGTAAGACGCAAACGGGTCTTGAGAGGGTTGATGCGGCTCACGGACGCGGCAAGGATGCTGAGGTGCTTGCGAACGGCTGAATTTGGGCTCTGTTCTGCAGCTGGGAAGAGATGAATTTATATAATGATAAAAATTATAATAAGTGCTAAGGATAAAATATTTAATCATGTAAATGTTAACACCTATTATTTATCATTATTTTGCTAGCATTAGGCTAAGTTAATTGGTACTTAGATCGCACTTTTGGGCTCTCATCTGACTTCCTATGAAATGGTCTGTGAGATACGGGGCTGAAGTCGGCAGCCCCAGCCGACTTCAACCCCATTCCCCTTTTGGAAAGGGCCAGAGCAGGGGATCGCAGACGCGATCCCCTCCGGCTTCTTCGGGTGCAGCGAGGGCGGGGCGCCGCGGGCATTACGCGGTAGCCCCACGGTCGTTCCGCGGCCACCCCACGGCCACACGAGCGGTCGTTGATTTTGCCCCACCGCCGCAATTTTTGCGGTGGAGAGCCGTTGAAATAGGGTTATAAAACCCCCCTTTCCTCCTCCCTTGGATCCTCCACCGAGCACCTTCTCTCCTCCCCCCTCTCTTCCCTACTTCTCCTTCTTCTCCAGTGACCGCGTGCGCCCCTTCAATCGAGTTCAGCCACCCCGGGAGCCAAGCTCCTTTGATTTTCTTATTTCCTTATTTTTTCGATCTAGTTTGGCTGTTAGAAACCCCACCGCTGTCGCCGCTGCTAGCTGCCAGATCAAGCCACCTACGACCGGAATCCGCCGCCTCCGTCGACTGCCGGTAAGCCCCTTCTTTTTCAATTTATTTTGTTGCTAAACATCCTCGAGTTCTTCCCTTTGTTTTGGCCCCAAACCGAGACCATGCTCGGTTGTCTTCATGCTTGTAGCCGCAGTGACCGCCGGCCACCACTGTGGTCGGCTGGCCGTCGACCGGGCGACGGCCCCCGGCCGCCTAGGCTGGCCACCCAGGCCGACCACCCTGCCTATCCCACTTCCTCTCCTGTTCTCCCATCTTCCATCTCCATGGGGAGCTCGGTGAGGAAGAAGGCCTATGTGGGCCAAACTGGGCCAAGCTTGGGCCCGGTTCACTGTGGGCCCAACTTGGGCCCAGTTGAAACCCGAACCCAAAATCTGGAATCCGAACTCGAAACCCGGAAACTCGGAAACCCAGAAATCCAAATCCGAAATCCGAAATCCAAAATCCGAAACCCAAAATCCGAAACCCAGTAGTATTATTTTGATCTGAAATTAACAAAAAAATTAATTAAATATAACAGGTGAACCCGATCTGCCTACCTGAAGTAGGAGTTAAGCGAGAAGAGGCAAGTAACTTAATGCTTCAAAGTGCATTTTTCAAATTATTTAGTAAAATAACTATCAATGGATTAAATTTTGAAATATGATTTGCATTTAGTAAAATGGGTCTGGCATGTTTAAATTTCATCTGAAAATTTTGTTATATGCTCTAAAATCCATAAACTATGACTAGGTAATTTATGAAATCTGTTTATATATATATATATATGCATTTTCAGCATGGCTATGATCTGTTCTGTTCTGTTCTAGCCCCGCCAATGAGGATTATACGTTGGACCTGTCGACTTGTAATTTGTGAGGAAACCGGTTTCGACACCGCGCCACCGGTGATTAGAATAGTGGTTTCTGGACACCGTTGCCACCGGTGACTAACAATAGTAGTTTCTGGTACTCTATGCAACCATGCCACTGGGTTATGTGGCTGTAGCCTATTATGTTGAGAATCTGGTATCAGAGTTTTTGAAAAAATAATAATAAGTTTTGAAAACAGTAAAACGATGTTATTTATGATTTATTTCATACATTATCCTGTATTTTGATTTGATATGCTCTGACCCCGCTTTGGGGTATTTGTTGCTTATGGGCTAGTGTAGCTCATTATTTTATTTTCTCTATTTTTTAGATCCAGAGGCTTGATCGCACGGGATTGGGGAGTGCGTTAGATTTTTCGACGATTTCTTCAGTTATCGGTCCTTTAGTTAGATTAGCTTGGACACTTGAATTATGCTGGCATATGCTATTTTGAAGACTGCTTTTGAATTTTGACCAACTTAAATATTTATGTCATCTTTAAACATATGTAATTTCTTCGATAGAATCAGCTGCCTTGCACACCTGTGTGGCCCGCCGTGCGGGCGTGCGGCAATCTGCCGCGTTCCGGGCTCGGGGCGTGACAGATTTAGTGGTATCAAAGCTCAGGTTTTAGATTCCTAGGGATTGTGTTTGAAATAGTCAGACGGAGCTTAAGTTTTAGGATCTTTAGAATTCATCGAAAAGTTTAAGAGATGGGTAGACATTAGGCCATAGACGAAGGTATTTATTTGCTTTTGTTATTGATAAATTTGTGTTATTGTATCAGGAATTTGAAATGCTAAAATTAGAATGCAACCTAATTATGGTCATAACTGAAGTGTGAATAAGCTATTCGAAGAGTTTTCTTGGTAGAGCCCATTTGTATTTCAAGTTATGATGAATTAGATTTTGACTAAATTAAGTGAAGGAATATTAATCATGGGATATTATTGTGCAATGTAATTATTTTGGAAGTTTAACTTGATATCATGCACTGTGGATATTGCTTCTAGTAGAAGTTAATTATTTTGGTGGTAAATTAAAGTTCATTTATAAAAGATGTTTTAAAGCTTGGACCAGAAAATTCTTCGTAGGATGGAAATCTGTATGTGGATCATGTACGAAACTCTTGTGTAGATAGAAAACATATTTGGGATGCATTCTAGAATTTTTTCTTTGGCTTTACCTAGAATTTGAAATTTTTAGATCTTTTCAAATTACAATGCAGATTGATATTTTAATTGGAAGTGATTTAGTAAATTATAAGAATATTGGTTGTTTGAATTATTTTAAGCTGGTCAGCGATATTAACTTTGTGATTTGGAAATAGTTTCTAATGGTTTTCCTTATTAAGGAGAATTTCAATTGTCAAAGAAAAGAATAGTGTTTTTGATTTTGACTGATATGGATATCATAGTGTCATTAGTGTAGGTACTTCCTATCTATTATGCAAAAAAAAATTGTTGAAAAGTATAGTATTTTTGATTTTGATCGATATGGATATCATTGTGTTATTAGTAAATTCTCTAAGTCCAGTAGATTTACAAGATCTCGAAATGTTTGAAGTATTATAAATAAAAATATTTTACTTATTTGAGGAGTTGATCTCAATGTAAAAACATAGAGCATATATCTTAGTAGAATTTCTTGTAAATCTTTAAACCAAATTATTAGATTCTTGTGAGTTAAATATTTATAAATCAAGGCCAAATCAAGGGGTTAAAGTTTGTTGGTGAGCCAAAGGAAAAACCAACTTTGT